>NC_050575.1:292875800-293175800 GCF_011100635.1 Trichosurus vulpecula | reverse complement strand
TTTTGCTAACTTCTTCCATTTTATGAGTGAGTCAATCCCATTCACTTTCATAGTTATGATTGTTAATTGTATATTTTTATGCTTGCTAATTGAGTATTTCCATCTTCTCTATCCTCTTATACTTTCCCTCCAATTTGCTCCCAGCTGTCTTCACCAACAGATCTACCTCTTCTGTCATCCCTGTTCTATCACTTATTTTCAATCTCTCCCCATCTCCTGGCTCTTTCCTTGCTACCTACAAATATACCCATGTTTCCTCAATCCTTAAAATATAGGGTTCTTCCCTGTACCCTTTATGTTCTCCCTCTATACTAACTCATTTGGTGATTTCATCAGCTCCCATGGATTTAATTACTGCCTCTATGCTGATGTGCCCAAATCTTCCTATTCTGTTCCAACCTCTTCTGCTGACCTATAATCTTTCATCTCCAAATGCTTTTCAGACATCTCAAACTGGATATCCAGTAGAAATCTTAAGCCCAACATGTTCAAAATAGAACTCATTATCTTTCCCCCTGCATCTTCCCCCCTTCTCTAGTATTGTAGAGGGCAACACCCGTCCGCCCAGTCCCTCAAGGACACAATCTGGGAGTCAACCTTGACTCTTTATTCTCTATTACTTCCCATATCCAATCTGTTGCCAAGGCCTATCAATTTTACCTTTGCAACATTTCTCAAATATACCTCCTTCTCTCCTCTAACATTTCACCATTCTGGTGCAGTCCCTCATGCCTGGACTTTTGCAATAGCCTGCTGGTGAGTCTGCCTCTTCAAGTCTCTTCCTACTCCAATTCACCCTCCAGTCACTAATGTGATTTTCTAAAAGCCCAGGTCTGGCCATCCCCCTCCCCCTTCCCCTTCCCCTCAATAAACTCTAGTGGATCACCATTACTTTCAGAATCAAAGACAAAATCCTCATTTAGCATTCAAAACCCTTCATGACCTAGCCTCCTCCTACCTTTTGATCTTCTCATACCTATTCCCCACCATATATTCTTTGATCTAATGACTTTGACTTCCACACTTTTCCACAAATAAGACACTCCATCTCTTGGTTCCAGGCATTTTTTTCTGGTTGTTCTCTATGTCTGGAATGCTCTCCTTTCATGTATCCACCTGGTGGCTTCCCTGTCTTCCTTCAAGCTCCAACTAAATCTCATCTTCTATGGGAAGCCTTTCCCAATCCCTCTTAATTCTAGTGCCTCCCCTCTTTTAATTATTGGCCATTCATCTTGATCTTTTTTGCATATTTGTTTGTATTTGCTTGTTGTCTCCCCACCAACTGTGAGCTCCTTGAGTATATATAAAAACTGTCTTTTGCCTCTTTTTGTACCCCAGCACTTATCATAGTGCTTGGCACACCAGTGCTTAACAATAAACGTTTACGAGCTGACCATCTTATTGAGTGCCACACCAATCAAATTACAAAAGGATTACTTCATAGAACTAGAAAAAATAATAAAATTCATTTGGAGGCACAAAATATCAAGGATTTCAAGGATAATGAGAAAAAAGTGGGAACAGAGTCAGCCTAGGAGTGGCAGATATCACACTACACTATAAAGTAGTAAAAAAAAAAAATAGGGAGCTCAATCTGTGGAAGAGGTTTTGTAATCAGTAAAGAAAAGCAAATGAACCCACTAGCCTAGTGTTCAACAAACATAAAGACTTTAGCTATGGAGATCAAAGACTCATTATTTGATAAAAGTGTTTGGGAAAACTGGACACCAATATGGAAGAAATTATATTTAGACCAATGCAACATCTTGTATAAAAATAACCTCCAAATGGACGTGACTGTAAATAGATATATCCTAAACAAATTAGAGCAATAAATTTTAAAAAAATTATTATCAGACCTGATGATAAGGAAGAATTCATGATCAAACAAGGGATGGAAAGGATCACAGAAGGTAAATTAATGATTTTGTTTGCATAAAATTAGAATTTTTGTACCAACAAATCCAATACAACTAAGATTAAGAGGAAAAAAATTTACTGGGGAAAAAGTCGTTGCAGCAAGTTTCTTTGGTAATGGCATAATTTTCTTTTTCTTTTCTTTAATTTTTAAATATTTTTATTTAAAGTTTTTGAGTTCCAAATTCCATTCCTCCTTCCTTCCCTTCCCTGGGACAGTGAGCAATCAGATATATGTTATACATGTGCAATTATGTAAAACATTTCCATATTAATCATTTTGTATAAGAAGACATGAAAAAAGAAACAAAATGAAAGAAGGAGAGTGGAAAATACCATACTTCAGTCTGTATGCAATCATTATCAGTTCTTTTGCTGGAGGCAGATACTATGCTTCATCATTAGTCCTTTGGGATTGTCTTGGATCATTGTATTGCTGAGAATCTCTAAGTCATTCCCAATTCTTCACTGAAAAATATTGCTGTAATATCGCTGTTACTGTGTACAAGATTCTCCTGATTCTGTTTGCCTTCACTTTGCATGAATTCATGTAAGTCTTTCCAGGTTTTTCTGATATCACTAAAGGTCTAGTTTTCAAGATACTTAAGGAACTGATTTAAATTTATAGGAATAAGAGTCATTCCCCGTTTGATAAATGGTCTAAAAATACGAGCAGGCAGTTCTCAAGGGAAAAACTTAAGCTATTTATAGTCCTATAAATATGTTCCAAATTACTAACAGAGAAATGCTAATTATAGCAATTCTGAGATTCTACCCCATAGACTTCAGATTGGCAAAGATGACAGAAAGTAAAAATGACAGACTGTTAAGGGCTGCAGGAAAATGGATGCAATGATGCACTTGGTATAGCTGTGAATGACTCCAACCACTCTGGAAAGCAATATGGAATTATGTACAAAAAATTACTTAATAGTACATGCCCTTTGAGCCAGTTATTCCACTACTAGGCCTGTACCCCAAAGAGATCAATGAAGGAGGAAAAGGTACTATATACACAAAAACATTTATAGCTACTCTTTTTGTCATGGCAAAAAATTGGAGGAAAAGGGATACCAATTAGTTGGTGAATAGTTAAACTTTGGTATACAAACATAATGGAATACTGTTGTCCTTTAAGAAATGAGGAAAAAGAAGATTTCAAAGGGACATGAATGAACTTGTATGAATTGAGGCAGAGAAAAATAAGCAGAGCCAGAAGAATAATTTATACTCACATAAATATTATAAAAGGTGAATTGCGTGAAATCACAAAGAAGAGACACAAGAAGACACTTTTACCCCACTCTTTTACAGAGATAGGAGGTCCACAGGCATGTTACACTGAATAGATGTTCAGACTTTTTTAATGTCTTGATCTATTTTGCCGATTTTTCCTCTTCTTCCTTTTTTATTTTATTTTTTTCTTTTCAAAAAATATTATTTGTAGCATTGTATGGCTCTTGCTGTAGGGAGGGGAAGAGATCCTAGGAAAAACTCTGGCAATATAAAAAACAAAGGATAGCAATAAAATTATTTTTAAAAACATTTCAATGTATTAATGAAACACTATTTGTTTAGTCATTCCCCAATTAATGGACATCTACTTTTTTTTTCTAACTCTGCTACTACAAAGAAGTGTTGCTATAAATATTTTGGTGTATATGAGGCCTTTCTTGTTATCATAGACCTCCTAGGACTATATATCTAGAATTGGACCTCTGGATCAAAGAATATAGATATTTTAGTCACTTTCTTCAAATAATTCAAAATTTATTTCCAAATGTTAGAACCAAATCACAGCTCCACCAGGAGTGTATTAATGTATCTGTTTTTTCCCACCTTCTCCATTGATTCTAGCCCACTTGCTAGGTGCCAGGTGATATCTCAGAGTGGTTTTGATTTTCATTTCTTCTTATTATTAGTGATTTGGAGTAGTCTTTCATATACTTGTTCCTCATTGTCTTAACAAGAACTCTTCTCAGTGAAGTAAGGGGAAGTCCAGTGGGTAGCCTGTCCCTGGGTGCAGGTAGTTTAGCCTAGACTTTGAGTAATGCCCCAGGGAACAGAGGTCTATAAACAACTTGTACTAGGTCAGAAAAAAATAGTGAGACCCTCAGTCCTTCTAAAAGAGTCTAAAGGGCTTCCTCTGCCATTGGAAGCCATACCTTCCAAATTCAAACACTGCCCAAGCCAAGAATTTATGGGTTTGGAATAGTAAATACACCTTTAATGAGTAAGGTTGCAATAAGAATCTACTATGTGAAAGATACTGAATTAGGCCATGGAGATCGAAAGCCTCCCAAAGCTGATAAGCAATCCTAGCCCCTTGAGGACCTTATGTTTTACAGGGGGATACAATACATAAAGCAATAAGTATGTATATGCAAACTTTAGAAGGGTGTGAGCACTGAACACATTGGGTAATCAAGAAAAGCTTCCTGTAGGAGGTGGCGTCTGAGCCTACTTTGAAGGAAGGTAAAGATTCTAAGATGTAGAGGTAAGGAAGGGAGTGCTTTTAGGCATGCAGGGTAGTCCATGGGCAGGAAAAGAGGCAAAAATGATGAATAGTAAATTGGTAAAATTGTCTGGAATGTCAAGCGAAATAAGCCCAATTATGTGATTATTACAATAGGAAAAGTGAGAGGATGAGAATCAGAAATATGGAGGTAGACATGTGAGTGGGAGGAAAGGGAGGAATGAAATAAATGCCATGGATGAATCACTCAAAAGACTGGTTAAATACAGCGAGAGAGGTAGAGGGAAGAACCTGAGTGATTGGGAAAATGGTAGCACCTCAAAATAGGAAATTTTGGACAAAAGGAAGATTTATCGGGAAAGATGATGAGTTCTATTTTGTAGAGAATGAGTTTAAGGATGCTTGTGGAGGTCCCAGAGATATTTCAAACTCAATATGTCCAAAACTGAGCTCATTATCCCCTCCTCCCCCGACCCTTCCCTCTTCTAAATGTCACCATTTCTGTCAAAATTATCAGCATCATTCTAATCTCCTGAGGTTCATAACTTTGGCATTATCTTTGAAACTGCACCCTCCTCATCCCACATATACAGTCAGTTGCCACACTTTGCTATTTGGATCCCTATAACATCTCTCACATTTGACCCCTTACTCACAAAACTACTACCTCAGTTAAGGCTTCATCACTTTTCACTTTTCACCTAGATTATCACAACAGCTTCTTAATGGGTCTCCCTTCCTCAGATCTTTCATAACTCCAGTCCACCCTAAATTCTATTACTAAAGTGATTTTCCTTACATGCAGATTTAACCATGTCATTCCTTTATTCAATCAACTCCAGTGGTTTCCTATCGCCTCAAGGATAAAATATAAACTCGTTTGGTTTTAAGACTCTTAACCTAGCCCAAACTATCTTTTTATTCAATTTCGTTGGACATTATTCAGTGGCACACTGGTAAATGCTTAGCAACAGGATCTCTGAAAAAATGTACACACGAAACACACTTTTAAGTTTAATCTGCATTGTTAACATTAATTCTAGGCAATCAACAAAAGAATAAATCAGACCCTGATTTGTAGCATCTGGAGCCTGTTCAAGCTGGCTCCAGCATACCCCTGACATTATCCCCAAACTCTGTGATTGAGCCAAACTGACTTTATTTCTGTTCCTCCCACATGCTACTGCATCTCCCAACTCTGCACTCTCCATTTCTCAAGCCTAGGGTGTATTCTCTCCTCATCTTTGCCTCACAGAATCCCTCTCTTCTTTCAAGATACAGCTAAAGTAACGCCTTTTATATGAAATCTTTTCTTATTACCCCAATTGCCAGTAGCCTCTCCCCCCAACTACTATATATTTCATTACCTTGTATTTGTTATCTTTATTTTCCATGTATGTTTATGTATATTGGCTGCCTCCCCCACTAGAAGGCAAGTTCCTTGAAAGTCAGGATTATTTCGATCTTTATTTTTTTTTATATTCAATGTCCAGTACAGCGCCTGGCTCATAGTAGATGCTTAATAAATGCTTATTCATTTATTAATAGTTCATCTGAATAGAGATGCCCAGCAGGCATCTGGTGATGGAGACTGGAGTTTACAGAAAGGTATCTGTTATATATTTATTATATTGCTTATTATCATGTAATTATTATATAATATATAATTATTATATTATATTATCAAGATATAATTATAGTATTAATTATTTTAAAATATTATTATATAATTACAGCTACAATATCTATCCATCTATCTATCCATCTACCCATCTATCTATCCATCTATCTATCTGTCTTATATTGGGTATAGCCCTCCTTGATATTCAGAGGTCTGGTTAACAGCTATGATTGCCACTTCGAAGTATATTGACCCTCTTTCCTGAGGAGCTTGCAGAACTGCAATGGCATCTGGCTTTGTCAGTTGTCAGGCAACGGGACTCAGACAATAGAATTGCCTCTTGCCTGAGCAGAGCTGATTACAGATGGAAGAATATTCCTACCAGAGACCAGTGTCCAAGTTGGGAGAAGGGCAACTATGAATCTAAAGGCTAATATGTTGGAACCAGTATGTCTGTAAGCACTGAAATCTAAAGGTTCTAAAGGTTGAAATGAGGCATAAGGTCCATTGCCAGAGAATTGATCAAAAGCTAGGACATTGTACTAGATTAGGAATCCCAAATGCGAGATGCACCAATGGTCGCATGTGTTTGACTCAATTTGATTCATAGTTGTTTCAGAATTTTCCTTTCCCAGACCTATGTGTGCAAAGGTGTTTATAGCAGCTCTTTTCCGGGGGCAAGGAATTGGAATGCTTAATAAATGCTTATTCATTGATTGATTAATTGTTCATCTGAATAGAGATGCCCAGCAGGCATTTGGTGATGCCCATCAGTTGGGGAACGGCTGAATAAGTCACGGTCTGTGATTGTGATGGAATACTATTGTACTTAGGAAATGATGAGCAGGATACTCTCAGAGAAACCTGAAAAGACTTGCATGGGCTGATGCAAAGTGAAATGTACTATGTACAAAGAAACAGCAATATTGTAGGATGACCAGCTGTGAATGACTGGGCTTCTCTCAGCAATACAGTGATCCAAGACAGCTCTGAAGGACTTAGGATGAAAAATGCTATCCATCCCAGGGAAGGAACTGATGATGTCTGAACACAGATTGAAGCACATTTTTTTACTTTATTTTTCTTGAGGTTTTTTTTTGTCTATGTTTTATTTCACAATCTGACTGGATATGTTTTACATGTATAACCTATATCGAATTTCGTGCCTAATTAATAGGCGGTGGAGGGAAAGAGAGAGGAGGTGAGAAAATTTGGAACTCAAAGTTTTGGAAACAAAGGTTAAAAACTGTTTTTACATGCAACTGGGAAAAAATAAAATACTAAATAAAAGCTTAAACATTTTTTTAAATTTTTTTATTTTTTTTAAATTTATTTAACATATTTAGTTTTCAGCATTGATTTTCACAAGCGTTTGAATTACAAATTTTCTCCCCATTTCTACCCTCCCACCCACTCCAAGATGGCGTATATTCTGGTTGCCCTGTTCCCCAGTCAGTGCTTCTCTCTGTCACCCCACTCCCCTCCCATCCCCTTTTCCCTTCCTTTCTTGTAGGGCAAGATAAATTTCTACACCCCATTGTCTGTGTATCTTATTTTCTAGTTGCATGCAAAAACATTTTTGTTTGTTTTTGAACATCTATTTTTAAAACTTTGAGTTCCAAATTCTCTCCTCTCTTCCCTTCCCACCCACCCTCCCTAAGAAGTCAAGCAATTCAACATAGGCCACATGTGTATCATTATGTATAACCCTTCCACAATACTCATGTTGTGAAAGACTAACTATATTTTGCTCCTTCCCAACCCATCACCCTTTATTGAATTTTCTCCCTTGACCCTGTCCCCTTTCAAAAGTGTTTGTTTTTGATTACCTCCACCCCCATCAGCCCTCCCCTCCATCATCCCCCCCATTTATTTTTATCTTCTTTCCTCTTCTTTCCTGTGGGGTAAGATTCCCCATTGGGTATGTATGGTATTCCCTCCTAGGCCAAATCCGATGAGAGCAATGTTCACTCATTCCCCCCTCATCTGCCCTCTCCCCTCCTCCCACAGAACTGCTTGCTCTTGCCTCCTTTATGCAAGATAATCCACTCCATTCTATCTCTCCTTATCTCCCTCTCTCAGTACGTTTCTCTCTCATCCCTTAATTTGATTTTATTTCTTTTAGATATCTTCCCTTCATCTTCAACTCACCCTGTGTCTGCTCTCTCTCTCTCTCTCTCTCTCTCTCTGTGTATATACACACACACACACACACACACATATATACACATACATACATATATACATATATATACACATACATATACACACATAGATATATACATACATACACATTCACCCATATATATACATAAACATATACGTATGCATATTCCCTTCAGCTACCCTAATACTGAGGTCTCATGAATCATACTCGTCATCTTTCCATGTAGGAATGTCAACAAAACAGTTCACCTTTAGTAAGTTCCTTGCAATTTCTTTTTCTTGTTCTTTTTCTTGATTACCTTTTCATGCTTCTCTTGATTCTTGTGTTTGAAAGTCAAATTTTCTATTCAGTTCTGGTCTTTTCACTGAGAAAGCTTGAAAGTCCTCTATTTTATTGAAAATCCATATTTTGCCTTGGAGCATGATACTCAGTTTTGCTGGGTAGGTGATTCTAGGTTTTAATCCTAGACCTCCAGAATATCGTATTCCAAGCCCTTCGATCTCTTAATGTAGAGGCTGCCAGATCTTGAGTTATTCTGATTGGGTTTCCACAATACTCAAATTGTTTCTTTCTGGCTGCTTGCAGTATTTTCTCCTTGATCTGGGAGCTCTGGAATTTGGCGACAATATTCCTGGGAGATTTCTTTTTGGGATCTATTTGAGGAGGCAATCGATGGATTCTTTCAATTTGTATTTTGCCCTGCGGCTCTAGAATATCAGGGCAGTTCTCCTTGATAATTTCTTGAAAGATGATATCTAGGCTCTTTTTTTGATCATGGCTTTCAGGTAGTCCAATAATTTTTAAATTATCTCTCCTGGATCTATTTTCCAGGTCAGTGGTTTTTCCAATGAAATATTTGACATTGTCTTCCATTTTTTCATTCCTCTGGTTCTGTTTTATAATATCTTGTTTTCTCATAAAGTCACTAGCTTCCACTTGCTCCAATCTAATTTTTAAAGTAGTATTCTCTTCAGTGGTCTTTTGGACCTCCTTTTCCATTTGGCTAATTCTGCCTTTCAAGGCATTCTTCTCCTCATTGGTTTTTTGGAGCTCTTTTGCCATTTGAGTTAGTCTGTTTTTTAAGGTGTTGTTTTCTTCAGTGTATTTTTCAGTATTTTTTTGGGTCTCCTTTAGCAAGTCATTGACTTGTTTTTCATGGTTTTCTCGCATCCTTCTCATTTCTCTTCCCAATTTTTCCTCTACTTCTCTAATTTGCTTTTCCAAATCCTTTTTGAGCTCTTCCATGGCCTGGGACCAGTTCATGTTTTTCTTGGAGGTTTCTGTTGTAGGCTCTTTGACTTTATTAATTTCTTCTGTCTCTATGTTTTGGTCTTCTTTGTCAGCAAAGAAAGAATGCAAAGTCTGAGACTGAATCTCGGTGCGTTTTCGCTGCCTGGCCATATTCCCAGCCAACTAACTTGACCTTTGAGTTTTTCAGTGGGGTATGACTGCTTGTAGACTAAAGAGTTCTATGTTCTACGTTTGGGGGGGAGGTGCCAGCTCTGCCACACCAGCACTGCTCCTTCCCCAAGAACCCCCAACCCAAACTGGGCTTAGATCTTCAGCAGGCTGTGTACCCCTGCTCTGATCCGCCACTTAATTCCTCCCACCAGGTGGGCCTGGAGCCAGAAGCAGCAACAGCTGGAGCTGCCCCACCTCCGCTGCCCCTGGGGCTGGAAGCCAAACATCGAACTCCTTCCACTCCCGCAGCTTTTCCCATTAACCTTCTCAGCAGTCTTTGGTGTTTGTGGGTTGAGACGTCTGGTAACTGCCGCAGCTCACTGATTCAGGACGCTAGGGCATGCTCTGCCTGGTTGCTTGTCTTGTTGGTCCACTCCATTCCCAGCTCCCAGCTCCCAGCCCCGTGTGGGATAGACCTCACCCAGAGACCATCCAGGCTGTCCTGGGCTGGAGCCCTGCTTCCCTCTACTGTTTTGCGGGTTCTGCCATTCTAGAATTGGTTCAGAGCCATTTTTTATAAGTTTTTGGAGGGACTCGGTAAGGAGCTCACGCTATTCCCTGCTTACCAGCCGCCATCTTGGCTCCGCCCCCCTTAAACATTTTTTTTAAAAAAGAATTTTCCTTTCCCTTTTCCTTTCCTTTTTCCTCTTCCCCTTCCCTTCCCTTTCCCTCTCTTTCCTTCTTCTTCTCTTGTCCTTCCTTCTTCCTTCCTTACTTGTTCCCTTTCTTTCTTTCTTTCTTTCTTTCTTTCTTTCTTTCTTTCTTCTTCTCCTCCTGCTCCTCCTCCTCATTCTCCTTCTCCTCTTTCTTCTCCTCCTTCCTTGCATTCCTTGACATGTCCACATAAAAGTATTATTATATATGAAAATCTACAAGTCTTCTCCTAAGTCAGTCTTCCTTGACAGCCTCTTACTCCCAATATAATGTATTTTATACATCTGTTTTAGTCACATGGTTTTCCACAATAGATTATTAAGAACAATTACAACCAAAATAATTTACCCAAGCTTCCTCTCTCCTTATAATGCCTTTAACTTATTTATGATCTTATCTGGGTATCCAAAGGACTCCAAGCCATTCTCTAGGCTAACTCATGATAAAGAGATGGGATTAAATCACTGCATAGGAATTTTCCTTCTTTAGTAAACAGCCTAAGTACTTGATATCCTAAAAATTATGAAGACATTAGCATCTCATACTGAAGCTAAAGCATCTGATCTCTGAACTCCCAGGACCTTGTCCTGGTCACATTACTTCTGTGCACCTCAGTTTCATTCTCTGTAAAATGAAAGAGTTGGATTAAGTGCCCTCTGAGGTCTTTCTGGTTGTCAGTTTCCATGGTTCTACAAAGTTAAATCAGGGCGTTGTCTGTTTTTGGCCTGTTCTCACCATCCAATATAGAAAATCCAATGAGAAGACCATCTTCCTCAATATTACAAGGTATGAGATAAAAGCAACCAGTCAAATCTTACCTCTGTTAATATTTTATTGTAGGGATCAATATTTTTCATAACATCACAGTAAGTACCAAGGGCACAGGCAATGTAATTGATTTTTTTAAAAAAATTATAATGCAAATAATTGACCCAATACTTACTTATTAGGAAAGAAGCACTGGGATGCAGTTATAATCCACCATGAGTTAGTTGATTATTGATCCTCCACAAATAAGTGTTCTCTGCAAACTAATACCTACTTGCCATGGAATGCCATCATAGAAAACTAGGACATGCCCTACTATTGGGGAAGCTATCATTTTTAATGCTCTTGATGCCGCTGCCTTGCTACAAGTTTCTACAAGAATAAAAAGGAAAGATTGTATAAAGATGATAGAGCAACAAGACATAAGTGTAAAACATACAGAATCAAAGAGTGGTTGGAACAAAATGACTATGCATCAGGTGACTCTCCAAAATCAGAAATTGCAATTATGCTAACAGGCAACGGGCAGAGGAAGGGAGAGGTGAGAGTCACTCAGAAGACAGAGAGAGACAGAGAGACAAAGAGACAGAAAGAGAGACAAAGAGACAGAAAGAGAGACAGAGAGAGAGAAAGATAGAGAGAGAGAGAGAGACAGAGAAAGACAGAGAGACAGAGACAAAGAAAGACAGAGAAAGAACTTTCAATAAACCCTTGGGGGAATACCCACACTTAAAGAGTGGGACATAGATGATGATGAAGCCAAAGAAAAAGGAATGGTTGGACAAGTAAGAGGAGATCCAGGAGAATGAATGAAAGACCCAGGGCTAATAAAATACTGTACTGTACAGCTGATGAGTCTGGAGATTCCTGTCACCCCCCAAATACAAAATGTTGTACAAATGTAAAATGTTGTACAAGTTATCAGTAGAAAATGTTATGAATTTTAAAATTGTATGAATTATTACTATTATATTACATTATAACAAATATATTACTAGATGTATTTTGTGTAAATATACAAAAACAGTGGCTTACTACCACTATCTTCAGGGTAAGGTTCTTAAGGAAACCTAATATTTACATCCATCTCTAGTTGGTGAATGGTCCCATATGGTTTACTTATTTCCCAGGGCAATGAGAAAAACTGCAAAGTAAGGAGCTACCACTGCCAGAGGCAGTACTAGAAATGCCGCTAGAAACAGATAGATAGACAGATAGGTAGGTAGATAGATAGATAGATAGATAGATAGATAGATAGATAGATAGACAGATAGACAGTGGTGGGATTCAGCCAGTTTGCATCAGGTTTGGTAGAACTGGTACCTAACTTTAGGTTGAATTCAGTGAACAGGTTGTTAGCAAGGGTGGGGACTTGGCTCGGTTCCCTAGCGAACCGGTTGTTAATTCATTTGAATCCCACCACTATAGATAGATAGATAGATATAAAGACTCGAATCCCCTTGGGAACAGTACTGAATGATTTCTTGTTTGCATGTGAAGAATTTGATATTTTGAAGAAGCAGAGAGAGAACTTTTAATCATTGAAAACTGAACAAACATTAATGTCAAGGAACACAGTGTCAAAGATGATAAAGTAGCATGAGGATTACATTGAAGACAAACCTACAGGGGATTTTGGTACCTCAGTTTATTTGTGCACAACTGTTTCATGGCAAAAGAAGGCAAAATTATAAAAAAATGAAAAATCCAACCAAATGAGACTGAGTTAAGATTGTAAAAGAACTATCTATCAGTTTCATAGGGGCAGCTAGGTGGCAGAGTGCTGGGCATGGAGTCAAGAAAACTCATCTTCTTGAGTTCAAATCTGGCCTCAGACACTCATTAGTTGTGTAACCCTGGACAAGTCACTTAATCCCATTTGCCTCAGTTTCCTCATCTGTAAAATTTGCTGACAAAACCCCAAATGGGGTCATGAAGAGTCTGAAATGACTGAACAACAAGTTGAAAGCACTTGCAAATGCTATATTCCAGTAGAAAAAAGGATTTGCCCAGCTGAAGAACAGTATTAGCAATCAACACAAAGGCAGAGAAGTAATTTCGATTGGTGCTTGTGGTTCTGAATGGCCCAATGACATCAAAACCTGCAGTCCAGAGTTATGAGTGTGAAAAATGATTTTTCTTAGTAATCATTATCTTGGAGACTCAGAGCTGCCCCCGTTCCCCTTTCTTCCAAAGTTCAGTTTCTTCTTCAGAAGGACTGTAAGATCTAATCTAATAGGTGTATTAGGTGCTCATTGTGTTGCCCTGACAGGTCTGGGAAAATGTTGATTTCTCCCTGTTATTGGAAATTGATGTCTCTTTGACCAAGATCAAATGACTTAAGTCATGTATCCTGAATCCCTCAATTCACTATAGCCCATCTCTCAGTGTGTTAACCAATCAGAGTTGATTGGCACCCCTTGGGAACACCTACTTTTTGAAGGACATGTAACTCTGTATCCCAACCCCCAAATCAAGCTCAGTTCCAACACTGCAGCTCCATGCATATGCATGCTGCTTGCTTTGAGAGAAATAAAATGACCAAACTCTGAGAATGGTTG
The DNA here is from genome assembly GCF_011100635.1 of Trichosurus vulpecula. Taxonomy (NCBI): domain Eukaryota; kingdom Metazoa; phylum Chordata; class Mammalia; order Diprotodontia; family Phalangeridae; genus Trichosurus; species Trichosurus vulpecula. Next base: position 293,162,175 of record NC_050575.1, on the reverse strand, counting down.
ACATAAGTTACCCCAAGCAAGGGGAGTCCCTTTCCTTTCTCATGTGCTTCTGGGCTACATTTCATGCATGTGCCTATTTTCACAGGATCGCTCAGTATGGTGTTCCCACATCAGAGAAGGTGCTGTCCTCTATGAGCAAAGCAGAATTGAAACAGCTCAAAGGAAACACAGGATGTGCAAATTTGGAGAATCCACCTCAAATGTTCATACAGACTATTTGTGCCTGACCTGTGGTAGAACATTCCGAACTCGTATTGGTCTGATCAGCCACAGTTGGACACATTGAAACTTGACTCTAGCATAATGATGTCATTTTGGTCCTCTTCGATAACGAAGGACAACAACCAGATTTTCATCTGGTACATTTCATGGTACATTGGTACATTTCTGTGACCCCCATTTATATGTGACTTGTGATATATTTTATAGTAATTATCTGATTTGTTTTTTCCCCTTCAGAACTCTTATTTCATTTTTGATATCTTGTCTCATTTCTTTTGTGTCCTCTTGTAGTTCTTGTGGCCAAGGCATTTCCCCCCGAAGACTCTATTTATAATTGTGTTAAGTTATCCTATTCTTCTGGGTTTGTCTTTGAGGTGTCTGGTCCTATAATATTTCTTTATAGTATTAAATGTCTTCTTCTGTTTAGTCACATCTCCAGTCTTAGTTCCTGATTCGGGACTTTGTGCCAGGTTCTACCCCTTACACATTCTTAGATGGCAGTAGTTAAGTCCTGTTTGATCTTTACCTTGATTCCCCAGGCTACTGCCTCTGGTTTCTACTTTCCCTGGTGGGTCTATTTTCAGAGCACTGACAGGCTTCATTGTTACTAATCACAGCTTTATTGCTGTCCATTTGATGGTCAGGAAGCTTCGGTGGTCTTCTGGTGCTGCTATGCATCCCTCCTGGAGTATCCACCACACGGACCTTCTGATTTCGGGGGGCATCACTGGTGAAAGGACTGCTCCAGTTTTCCCTCCTTTCCTGGGGCTTTCATGATCAGGGAAGTGCTATGGGCTTTCACTTTCTCTGAGCACATGTTGGCTTTCCCTGAAGGGTTCTCTCTTACAGTGTTCATGGATTCTACCTTTCTTTATGTGTAGTCCTAAGTTAGATGAAGGAGCTGCCTTATATTTCCTGATTATTACTTGATCTTGTGCTCATTTTAATCATTACTGAAGTATTTGTGTGAAGTCCTCTATCATCTTTCATGATGCCATCTTAACCAGGAGAACTAATAATTCCTTAATTGTAAAATCTAATGGCCTCTTTCAATCCTCCTGCTTCTTGACCTCTGTAGCACTGGATGCTATTGACCGCCTTATCCTCCTGAATACTCTCTCCTTTTTGAATTTTCATGACACAGCTCTCTCTTGGTTCTCTTCCTACTGTCCATTCACCCTTTGTTTTCTTTTGCAGGATCTTCATTCATGTTATAGCCAGTAATTGGGGGTGCATCATAAGGCTACTATTAGCCCATTCCCTTTTGGCTTCATCTTTTAAGAATCCCTGGCTTCCTTAAGACTCAGCTCAAACTATAATTTCTTTAAGAAACATTTCCACAAATCCTTGTCTGTGTGTGCCTTCTCCTCTTTGATGGCCTTATATCTGCTTTGTATATATCTTGTTTATAGCTACATATGTAGATGTGTTTTATCTTCCATTTGAATGAATATAAGCTCTGCGGGGGCAAATACTACTTTAGGTTCTGTCTTTGTAACCCCAGCATTTAATATAATGTCTGGAACATAGTAAGCATTAATAAATGCTTACTGATTGATTAACCACTATTCAGGATGTGAAGTGAAACTTCAGAGTTGTTTTGATTTGAATTTCTTTGGTCATCAATGATTTGGAGCAATTATTTATATGGCTGCTAATAATTTTCAGCTCTTTGGGGAACTATATGTGTATACATATACATACATACATATATACATATACATATATATATATATATATATATATATATATATACTGACCATTTATATTTTGAGGAATGACTGTTGGGTTTATATATGTGAGTTTCCTATATCTTAGATATCAGGCCTCTATCAGAGATATCTGAAACAAATATTTTCTCAGTTTTCTTTCATTAATCTAGTAAAGCTTTTCAATTTCACACAATGGGACTTATCTGTTGCATATTTTGTAATTGCTTGTCTGCTTTGTTTAGGAAAGAATTCTCCCCTTACCCATAGGTATAAAAGTTCGCTGATTGGTTCTCTTCTGATATTTTTCTGGTCTGACTTTTCATATCTTCATGTCATATATCCACTTTGAGTTTATTGTGAGAGATAGTGTAAGATGTTGGTTCAAATCTAATTTCTACCAAATTTCTTTCCATTTTTCCCATCCGTTTTTTTGTTGGTAAATAGGGTATTCTGGGAGGAGAATTCTTAACCAGATAAACAATAGGCACAAATCACAAAAAGGCAAAAATAGATCATTTTACTTATATGGAATTTAACAGCTTTTTCAGAAAGAAAAATGAAGGTAGGTATGATAGGATGGGAAAGTGTTAATTAGGGAAATATCTATCAGTAGCCTAATAAGGGTCTAATATTTAAAATATATAGAAATAATCTGATCATAAGCCTGGAGTTTTTCCTGACATCAAGGCTGAATTTTCCTCTTTGCAACTTTTCTACTGTCTTAGCGTACTGGATTAGTATGATAATAGTCCCACTATATTCTGCCTGGTGAGGCCACACCTAGAATGGCTCACTTCTGGCAAAGTGAGAGAAAACACCCACACACACACATACACAACCTACCCCTTTTCTTTTTCTTTCCCAGAGCATTTTCCATCAATAGAAGGAGAAGCACCATTGGCAAAAACCACATAATTATATGATTCCATCTCCTGCTTTTCATTTGACTTCACTGTTGAGAATAGTCCAGGTGAGGTGTAGAGATTTTGATGCAATGGCAACAGTCTCCCAAGTCTGAGAGATCTATTGACGTCTCTCTAGAATAGCATCAGCCACACATTACACCAGCAATTCTATAGATTCGCCCTCTGCTGAGGTCACAATAGAGACTGGAATGTCAAGCAGGTTCTAGGTAGGAGGGTTTACTCTCTGTTTCAACAATCCGGCTAGTAGCTGTTGTGGGGGTGAAAGACCAACACAAGCCCAACAACAAGCACGCTACCAGAACGCCGCAAAAGCCCAGGTTCTTTTGATCTGCTTTAGTAAGGAAAGCAACATTAAGGGGTTAACAAGCTTTAATTTTCAGCATACAAATGCCATTCACTTAGTTCAAGGGAAAAAGCCAGCACCCTGAACTTTGGAATAAATACAAACAAATGACAAACATCTACAGACAGACCTTGTCTGATTCAAATCCCAATACATAGTTACCAGAGTTTAACAAAGTCCCAATATCCAGGTTATGAGCTGGAAGGCTCTTAGCTACTGCTGCCCGGAGTCTCCGCATCAGCACACCACCACAAGTGAGATCCCCTGCACAAATAGCTCTGTCTTCTCTTCTTATACCGTTTCAGACATCATCAAATGTCATCTGAATGACCAGAACTTAGGCTCCTATGATTGGCTCTTGAGTAAACACCTCCCCTTAGTACCCTGGGAGCTTCACATCCACATAGGCTTAGCACCTAATAGGGGTTTGGGCCTGGGGCTTAGCACCTAGTGAGACTCAATGAAATACACTGAATTAATCAAAGGAAACAAAAGCCAAACTCTTCAAGGACACTTGGTTGAACTGAGTGCTAAGAGCCCATTTTGTTTACCAACACACTCTCTTTCTACTGGCCCCTGGTTCTTAGGGAACTTGAATCTTTGACCAATTAGAAATTAGACTTGCTTGGAACTATGAAGGAAAGTGTCTGAGGAGTTTCTTTTCTACTGATATCTTGATACACACTCCCTTTTCTGAGAATTGAAACAACTTATTCCAGACACCGAAAGACAAACTGGGGGAATAGAGGTAGTTTAAAAGAATGAATCTAAAGCACCTAATCCAGTAGGTAGAAGCACCACCCCTTTGTCTCAGTGTAGCTTATTCAGAACATGAAGTGGGAATACTTCACAGAAGCTTTAGTAAAAAGCCATCAAGAACTTCCTAAGAAAAAATCCCCAGGACCAGATGGATTCACAAACAAATTCTACCAAACATCTAAAGAACAATTAATCTCAATACTACATGAACTATTTGGGAAAATATGTGAAGAAGGAGTCCTACCCAAGTCCTCTTATGACACAAACATGGTACTGATACCCAAATCAGAAAGAGCCAAAATAGAGAAAGAAAATTATAGACCAATTTCCCAAATGAATATTGAAGCAATAATTTTAAATAAAATACTAGCAAAGAGGTTACAGCAATATAGTACAAGGATCACACACTACAACCAGGTGGTATTTGTACCAGGAATGCAGGACTGGTTCAATATTAGGAAAACTATTAGCATAATTGACCGTATCAATAACAAAACCAATAGAAATCATATGATTATCTCAATAGATATAGAAAAAGCCTTTGACAAAATACAGTACCCATTCCTATTAAAAACACTAGAGAGCTTCCCCAATTGATAAATGGTCAAAGGATATGAACAGGCAGTGTTCAGAGGAAGAAATTAAAGATATCTATAGTCATATGAAAAAAATGCTCTAAATCACTATTAATTAGAGAAATGCAAATCAAAACAACTCTCAGGTACCACAACTCTCCTGTCAGATTGACTAACATGTCAAAACAGGAAAATGATAAATACTGGAGAAGATGTGGGAAAATTGGAGCACTATTGCATTGTTGGTGGAGTTGCGAAATAATCCAACCATTCTGGAGAGTAATTTGGAACTATGCCCCAAGGGCTATAAAAATGTGCATACCCTTTTACCCAGCAATACCATTTCTAGGGCTGTATCCCAAAGAGATCATACAAGGGAGAAAAGGATCCATATGTACAAAAATATTTATAGCAGCTCTTTTTGTGGTGGCAAAGAATTGGAAATCAAGGGGATGCCCAGCAATTGCAGAATGGCTAAACAAATTGTGGTATATGACTGTAATGGAATACTACTGTGTTATAAGAAGAGGGGAGCAGATGGACTTCACAAGAACCTGGAGAGTCTCATATGGTCTGACGATGAGTGAAGGGAGCAGAACCAGGAGAACATTGTACACAACCACAGACACATTGCTTCTGTGGTGACTAACTTTGATAGACTTGCTCATCTCTACAATGTAAGGTTCTAAGACAGCTCCAAAAGACTCATGATGGAAAAGGCTATCCACATCCAGAGAAAGAATTACAGAATCTGAATGCAGATTGAAGCAAACTATTTGCTCTCTCTCTCTTTTTTTTCTTTTTTCTTTTCCTTTTGGTTTTGTTACAGCTTTCTCGTGGTATATTTCCTTGGTTATAATTCTTCTTTACAACTTGATTATTGGGAAAATAAGTTTAATGTGAAGGTATATGTAGAATCTATATGAGATTACATGCTGTCTGGGGCAGGAGGGGAAAAGGGAGGAGAGGGAGGAGAAGAAAATTTGGAACTCAAAATCTTGTGGAACTAAGTGTCATAAACTAAAAATTAATTAATTAATTTTTAAAAAGAAAAAAAAACACTAGAGAGCATAGGAACAAACGGAGCTTACCTTAAAATAAGTAATATTTATCTAAAACCATCAGCAAGTATTATCTGTAATAGGGATAAGCTATCAGCCTTCCCAATACAACCAGGAGTGAAGCAAGGATGTCCATTATCACCTCTATTATTTATATTGTACTAGAAATGTTAGCTATAGCAATAAGAGAAAAAATTAAAGGAATTAGAATATGTAATTTGGAAACAAAACTATCATTCTTTGCAGATGATATGATGTTATACTTAGAAAGTCCTAGAGAATCAACTAAAAAACCCTATTTGAAATTATTAACAACCTTAGCAAAGTCGCAGGATACAAAATAAACTCACATAAATTTTATTAGCATTTTTATATATTACCAAAGCCCAGCAGCAAGAGATAGAAAGAAATTCCATTTAAAATAACTTTAGACAATATAAAATACTTGGGAGTCTACCTGCCAAGACAAACCCAGGAACAATATGAACACAACTATAAAACACTTTTCACACAAATTAAGTCAGATCTAAACAATTGGAAAAATATTGCTTGCTCACGGGTAGGCTGAGCCAACATAATAAAAATGACAATTTTACCTAAGTATGCCAATCAAACTATCAAAAATTATTTTATAGAGATAGAAAAATAATAAAATTCATCTGGAGGAACAAAAGCTCAAGGATATCAAGGGAATCAATGAAAAAAAAAGATGTGAAAAAGGTGGTCTAGCCATACTAGATCTCAAAATGTATTATAAAGTGTTAATTATCAAAGCAATCTGGTACTGGTTAAGAGAGGGGCAGATCAGTGGAATAAATTAAGTATAAATTACATTATAGTAAATGACCATAGTAATCTAGTGTATGATAAACCCAAAGATCCAAGCTTTTGGAACAAAAACTCATTACTTGACAAAAACTCCTAGGAAAACTGGAAAGTAATATGGCAGAAACATAGACCAACATCTCATACTGTATACCAAAATGGATACATGATTTACACATAAAGGGTGATACCATAATCAAATTAAGAGAGCATGGGATAGTTTATTGGTAAGATTTATGGATAAGGGAAGAACTTAGGACCAAACAAGATATACAGAGCATTACAAAATGTAAAATAGATCATTTTAATTATATAAAAGTAAAAAGTTTTTGCACAAACAAAACCAATCCAACTAAAATTATAAGGAAAGCAGAAAACTGGGGAAAAGTTTTTGCAACAAGTGTTTCTGATAAAAGCCTCATTTCACAAGCATATAGAAAACTGAGTCAAATTTATAAAAATACAAGTCATTCCCCAATTGATGAATGATCAAAGGATACAAACAGGTAGTTTTCAGACAAAGAAATGACAGTTATCTGTGAAAAAAAAATGAAAAAATGCTCTAAATCACTATTGACCAGAGAAATGCAAATTAAAATAACTCTGGGGTACCACCTCACACCTATCAGAGTGGCTAATATGAGAAAAAGGGAAAATGTTGGATGTTGGAGGGGATGTGGGAAAACTGGGACACTAATGGTGGAGTTGTTAACTAATCCAACCATTCTGAAGAGCAATTTGGAATTATGCCCAAAGAGGTATAAAACTGTGCATAGTCTTTGACCCAACAATACCACAGCTAGGTCTATATCCTAAATTTAGACATCCAAAAATATGTTTAATATGATTGCACATGTATAGCCTATATCAGATTACACAGTATCTTGGGGAGGGGGAAGCAGAGGAAGGGAGAGAAAACTTAGAACTCAAAATCTTATAGAAATGAATGTTGGAAACTAAAAACTAATGGAAATTTTTAAATTGACTTAAAAATGAAAAAAATAAAGACATCTTAAAAAAGGGAAAAGGACCTATTTGTACAAAATATTTATAGCAGCTCTTTTTGTTTTGGCTAAGAATTGGAAATCAAAGGGATGCTCATCAATTGGGGAATGGCTAAACAAAGCTGTGATATATGATTATAATGGAATATTATTGTGCTATAAGAAATGACAAGCAGGATGATCTCAGAAAAATCTGGAAAGACTTGCATGAACTGATTCATAGTGAAGTGAACAGAACCAGGAGATGTTGTACACAATAACAGCAATACTGTTAGATGAAGAGTTATGAGTGACTTAATTTTCTCAGCCATACAATGATCCAAAACAATCTCAAAGGACTTTATGAGGAAACATACTATCTACCTCCAGAGATAGAACTGATATTGATTGAATATAGATTCAAGCATGCTATTTTTCACTGTCTTTCATTTTCTTTTCTTTTATTCTAGATTTCTTATACAAAATGACTAATATGGAAATGTTTTACATGATTGCATGTATAACCTGTATCTGATTGTTTACCATCTCAGGGAGCAGGGAGGATAAGGAAGGAGGGAGGGATGGAATTTGGAATTCAAAACTTTAAATAAAAATGTCTTAAAAATTTTTTAAAGGTTTTGAGTGTGACAAAGTTGGGATGTTTGGTGGAAGAATCATGAGTGTAAAAATGTGTGTCCAGGGGCAGCTAGGTAGTGCTGTGAGTAGATCACCAGCCCTGGAGTAAGGAGGACCTGAGTTCAAATTCGGCCTCAGACACTTGACATACTTACTAGCTGTGTGACCTTGGGCAAGTCACTTAACTCCAATTGCCCTGCCTTCCCTTCCCCCCTCTAAAAAATGGTTTGCTCCTACCAATGAGCAATCCTATATCTTCAAGGCTGATTGTGAAGGGAAATCTTCCTGGTGAGTGATGTCAGTGGCAGAGCCTTCTCCTCTACGCAAACAAGAGCAAATCAGTTTCAGACTGGATTCTACTGTAGATGTCTGGTGCTGAAGAATATATGCAGACCAACCAAAGCCACTGGTCATGATAGTTATCTATCACAAAAGTCTGAGGTGCATGTTCCTGAAGCTCCTTCATCTTGTTACAAACAAGAGTGCATTACTCCCCTAGGGGAAAGGCCTTTGTGAATACAGCTTCTTTTCGTCTGGGAAACTATTTGTTTATTTCTACTACCGTTGTCCTTTGGTTCTAGGTGATGTAGCAGACAGAGTGTTAGACCTGGAATCAAGAAAACCTGAGTTCAAATGGAGTTTCAGACACATACTAGCTATGGGACCTGGAGTAACTTATTTAACCTATATCTGTTCAGTTTTCTCATCTGTAAAGTGGGGACAATAATAGTGCTTATCTCCCAGGGTCATTGTGAGGAAAAAATGAGAGAATTTGTAAATGCTTTGCCAACCTTAAAGCACCATATAAATGTGATCTGTAATAACTATCTATTATTATTCTTACTATAGCTACTATTATTACCTCTCCAGCTTTTAGAGCCTCCCCACTTAAATTTTCTTATACTTTATATAAATATATTTAATATAATCACATCTGTACATGTTATTTTCCCCCAACAGAATATAGGTTTCTTGAGGAGACTCCTTGGCTTTTATCTTAATACCCATACCCCTAACACCCAGCATAACACGTGGAACAAGCTTAATACATGCTTTTTTCTTGATTAATTGAATTTTTGCGTCTATGGTAGACCGGACTCTTCCTTTTTTTTTTAAAAGACTTTTATATATTTTGTTTTTCCCCCAATTAAATTGTTAAGACAATTTTTTAACATTTGTTTTTTAAGTTTTGAGTATCAAATTTTATCTCTTTTTTCCTTCCTTACTTCTTCCCCACCTCCATCCCTGAGACAGTAAGCAATCAGATATAGGTTATGCAAGTGCAATCATGTAAAACAGTCCCATATTAGTCATTTTGTGCAAAAAGACTTGAATAAAAGAAAAAGAATGAAAGAAAGTGAAAAATAGCATGCTTCAGTCTGTATTCAATCAATATCAGTTCTTTCTCTGGAGATGGATAGTATACTTCATCATTAGTCCTTTAGGATTGTTTTGGATCATTACATTGCTGAGAATGGCTAAGTCATTCACAGTTCTTCATCAAACAGTATTGCTGTCACTGTGTACAATGTTTTCCTGGTTCTGTTCACTTCACTTTGCATCACTTCATGTAAGTCTTTCCAGGTTTTTCTGAGATCATCCTGCTTGTCACTTCTTACAGCACAACAATATTGCATTATAATCATGTACCACAGCTTGTTTAGCCATTCCCCAATGGATGGGCATCCTTTCAATTTCCAATTCTGAGGCTAGATTCTTCTTGTGCCATTCCCCAGGGACCAGGCACTGATGTATAATCATGGAAAAATATTTGTTTTAATCCCTGATCCCAACCAAAAGCAATTTTCCCCTATCTCCTCTTCCCGCCCCCCAACACCATTTTTCCTAGAGGAAGCAACTTTAATGGATGGGGGAACCATGGGAACTCAGGAAGAAATGTCTAATCCAGCTAATGAAGAAGTAAAATCCCATCTTGTCTTCCCCACAAAAGAATTCAATGAGTAGAAGTGACTGTTTGATGGTAGAATTGGGTAAGCTGGGGGTGGGAGGCAGATATGTGGCTCATAGAACAACTTCAGATACATATTGTAATAACTAACATTTGTATAGCAAAGCATTTCACATGTTCTCTCATTACATCTTATCAAGAACACAGGAGATAAGTATTTTTTTGTCCCCATTTTTATATGTAAGGAAACCAAGGCTCACAGTCACACAGTAAATAAATGTTAAACATAGGATTTTACCCCAAGTCTCTCCTGACTCTAAGTCCAACACTTTCCCCACTACGTGATGACAGCAAAGGTTATGTGATTATAGATGCTCATAGACTTAGAACTGGAAGGAAGCTTAAATATGATCTAGTCCCACCCCCTTATTTTGCAGGTGAGAAAACTGAGGTCCAGAGAAGTTAAGAAATGCCCAAGTTTATGTGAGGTAGTAAGTGGTGTTGCAATTGGAATTTAACAAATGGGTAAACTGAGGCAGATCTCTGAACAAGATAACATTTGTTAGCAGGGGCATGCTACCTGTCAATAAATGGGTCAATGTATTGCCTCCATTTAAACAAAAAACCTTGAAAAAAGGACTGTTACCCTTTTGTAGGTTTTGGGGAGTACAGAGCAAAGAACAGAATAGAGTAGATAACATCATAGGATTGAGGGCAACATGATTGGTTACAAAGCTGATGTGCAGGAAACATGATTGATTGGAAGTTTGGTAATGGGGACTAGCAACGACTCCCTTTCTTCTCTCATAAGACTAAGAAGTGCTCATTGTTTGAGTCCAAGTGCAAGATAGCATCCCAGACTTTTGGACAGCAAACCAGACATCTTTGAAGAATAGCTTGGCAGAGTAAAGATATCAGGTCTGACTCCCTTTCTTTCACACACTTTCTCCAAGGTTAACAAAACTCCTTGAGGCAAGAAGAGCTGTATTTTTAAACTTAACCAATCACAGGCCCACTAAAGTGACCTAAGTTCAGAGCCAAAGAACATGACAATAGTTACAGGACAAAATCAATTACTTGTAAATAGGATCACGAAATAAATGACACAGGATTAACTATAATCTTCTTAATCCCTTCCCCGCCCCAACCGTTTGATACATATCTCTCATGGATCACTTATCTATAAGCTAATCTTATAAGATCTTTAAAATAATCGTTATGATTGTGCAGTATGGTGCACTAGCACAAAATTCTCTGGTGGAAGTTCAAAATAGGCTTTAGCACAGTAACTAATAGCGAAGTTGAAAAAGAGTAACAAGACTGATTAATCATAATACAAACCATAGTAAAAACATCTAAAACCATGGACTAAATTCAGAGATTCAGCAAACATAGATAACTGTAAAGGAAAAGGCCAAAACAATACCATAATGGTCAACAATATCAAGTAACATAAAGTCTCCTAGTATCCCAGTAACCCACTCCCAATGTCCATTTTATCAGGACATTTCATCTTGAATCTCAGATGTTTCGTGTAGTCTTCTGGTCTGGGAACAGGTCTCATGCTCAGAACAGCTCTGAAGTGGCATCTTTGTTAGTAGATTTGTTTCTCTGGTTCCATATTGCTTGTAGATCCTTACTTGTTCTTGCTAAAATCTTTTACAAAACAGATCTCAGTATAATTTAGTGCAATCTCTTAAATCCTACTTCTCCAATAATTAGTTCATATGGTTGAAAACAAGCTGAACCCTTGTGGTTCTGGCCTTATTGAGCTATAAGGAAAACATTAAATTAGGAATCCATAGTTCACTTGAAACTTCAGGGAATTTTACTTTTTAAATACCCTTGCTATTTCTATTTTTTTTTTTCTGAATCCCATACCTGATATGGGCACATTGCTAACAACAAGCTAAAGGAAGAATCTTCTTTAAAAATCTATGAGAATCTGACTTGTAAAATGAGTCCTTCTGGTTGTAGATTTAATATTTACCAAAGTAGATATATAAGCTAGGGCTGAGTGATTTTCTAAATTAGCATTGACTCCATTATCATTTGACTTTCTATTATGTGATTTAGCAAACTTACATTGAAATATTTAAGAAATTCGAATATAAACTGAAAAATCAAAGCTAAATATTTTGAAATACGACAGAAGGTAGAATTCTTAAAACCTTGCAAATTTCTGACATAAGCAGGAGGATAAAGATGCATAGAAACTCTAATACAAAATAATACTCATACATGAGAAAGGTGTGAAGCAAAGTGCTATGTGTGTTTGAGTCCAAGTGTGAAGCACCTCAGTTTTCCCACCTGCAAAATAAGGTGGTGGGACTAGATCATATTTAAGCTTCCTTCCAGTTCTAAGTCTATGAGCATCTACAATCATATAACCTTTGCTCTCATCATGTTGTGGGGAAAGTGTTGGACTTAGACTCAGGAGAGACGGGGTCAAATCCTACATCTAACATTTATTTACTGTGTGACTGTGAGCCTTGGTTTCCTTACTATAAAAATGGGGACAAAAATAATGGAAATGCCTACCTCCTGTGTGTTCTTAAAGGAAAGGTTTTCCTTGATAAGGTAGCATTCAAGTTTAGCTTTAAGGATAGATAAGAATAGGTAAAGGTGGGAAAAGAGGATATTTTGTGCAAACAAAAGAGAATGAGGAAGACTGACATCAATCCATTAGTAGTTTTCGGCTTTGGTCAGTCAACTAGTTATGAATCCACCTGATTATACCATTATTCTGTTATATCTCTCCATCTTCTTTACAAGACTATCACGAGAAAACTTTACTAAATAAATGTCTTGCCAAAATCCAGATAAATGATGTCCATACCATTCCTCTTATCTATTAGTTGAATAATCCTGTCAAAAAATAAAATGAGGTAAGGTTGGCATAACCCACTGTCTTGTGGTGATCACTTCTCCTTTTCTAAATGCTGACATACCATCATTTTAATAATTAACTCCAGAATTTTTCCAGGAATCTCAGTCAGGCTGGTTTGGCCTTTGATCTAAATAATCCATTCTCTGGTCCATTTTTGAAAATCAGAAAACTGCTTACATATACTGTTTCTCTTGTTCTTCATAATTTCACAAATCACTGAGAGCAGTTCTGTGAGAACATTCAACAAGTTTGTTTCCTTTCCCCCCAGTGTCTTAGGATATTGGCTAAGCCTGGTGACTTGAACTCATTGAGGAAAGCTAGGTTTCCTCCTATCACCCTTCCTCATTTAATCAATCTCTTTATTTTACTAAAGGGGAAACTGAGGCCCTGAGAGACTGAGTTGATCAAATTGTTAACGGTGCATCCAAGGTTAGAATCCTGGTGCTTTTATTCCCAAAAGAGTTCTTTCATGGTGCTGGGGGTAGACAAGTAGGGGTGGAGAGGTTTACCAGCAGGCCAGAGAGCCTGAGCCTCATCCACATCTAGTGTTTAAAATTGCTCTAGCTCTTCAGTGATTTCACATGATCACCATTGATCTTGGATACTTTCCAATCAGCCCACTTGGTCTAGAGGCACTGAATTATGTAATTGTGAGGAGAAAAAAGATCTTTTGCAGAAGAAGAGATGAAAAATACAATGACAAAATTAAACATTGTGGGGGAGCAAAAAAATGTTCAGAAGATGACGGGATGTAGGGATGGCCTTCCTCACGGGTCCTTAACACAATCCAAAGCAAGTAATTGGAGACTGCTGTGTATACACCGGGTTTCCCTTTTTGACCACAGCCTTCTCCCCAGCTGACAATGCCCATTTGGTACCATATATTCTCATTATTCTTTTGGTTGCAAACCAAAGGTCCCCCACTGTCACCCTAAAGGGGAGAAAGAAAAATATTATTCTCTTCCCAATCACATTCTAGTTGGATCAAAAGAATTAGAAACCTTATTCTGCTACGTATTGTCTCTATGATCTTGGGCAAGTAGCTTAGCTTTTATGAGCCTTCATTTCTTCGTATATAAAATGTGTCAAGGTCTGTCCATTTTACCTTCATATCATCTCTTATATCTGTCCCTATATCTCCCCTGATACTGTAGGCCCTCATCACCTCACACCTGGACTACTTAAAGAGCCTGCTGGTTGGTTGACTTGCCACAAGTTTTTCCCCACTCCAGTCCATCCTCCACTCAGCTTTCACAGTGATTTTCCTAAAGTTCAGATCTCACCTCCTCCCCCAATAAATTCCAGCAGCTCCTTATCACCTCCAGAAGTGAATATAAAATCCTCTGTTTGGGATTCAGACCCTTTCAAAATCTCACCAATTCTTACCTTTCCAGTCTTCTTATGCCTTTTCTCCTTCATATTCCCTGTAATCTAGTTACACTGGCCTTTTTAATGTTACTTGAACAGGATATCCCATCTCCTGACTCTGAGCAATTTCACTGTCTGTCCTCCACACCTGTCTGTCCTCATCCCTACCTTCTGGCTTCCTTCGAGTCTCAGAGAAAATCTCATCTTCTAAAGGAATGATTGTGATTCTCCTTATTTTTAGTACCTCTGCTCTGTTGAATATTTCCAATATGTCCTGTATATATCTTGTGTGTACATAGTTGTTTCTTCCATTAAACTGTGAGTTCCTTGAGAGCATGGACTGTCTTTTACCTTTCTTTGCATCTTCAGTGCATGGTACAATGCCTGGCACATAGTAGGTACTTAATAAATGATGGATTGGTCTGTCATCTAAAGAGTCGTAGCAAGGTAAAGGAATTCTACCCCTTGAAGGAACCCAAGGAAAGCACCTCTCAGACTTGCATAGAATAAAACCATTTTAGATTACATGATGTTACAACAGGGCATAGCTTCACATCTTTTCATTCCAGGTGTTACTAGAAATACCAAGAAGGAAGAAGTAGCCTACATTGAAATGACTGCTGCTCAAAGGGGGGCCAATAGCTGCTGGCCCAGCCTGGGGGTCACAAAGGGTCCTTGGGAGTTGGGTTCACCTTGAATCTAATTACAAGAGTCTTGATTACCTGGCAGGAATCTTTTTGTCCTTCAGGATCCCAGGCACAGATCATGTTGTCAGTGAGTAGATAAATTCTCTGAAAGCACTCTTCCTGGTTTAGGATCTCAAGCTTGGCTTTTTGCAGTGGGAAATCCATTCGCTTCGCAGGTTCTAATCAAAAGGAAAGACAGATCAAGAGAGAAGGGGGAACCAGCAGTAAGAAACTGTTCTTTGATAGAATTTAAATAGCCCCAGACTACAGAGATCTGATCATTATTAATATCCCTCCCCTTCCACTCAAGAGAGGAAACAAAGACATATCTCCTTCCTCTCTCTCTGTCTCTGTCTCTCTGTCTGTCTCTCTGTCTGTCTCTCTGTCTGTCTCTCTCTCTCTCTCTCTCTCTCTCTCTCTCTCTCTCTCTCTCTCTCTCTCTCTCAATTTTGGCTAGGAGTAGAAGTCTTTGAAGAAGAAAAGCAAAACCCACCAGTTCTCCCAAACTCATCCTCCAATCAGGAATTGAAACTCAACCGGTATTTAGCTTCACCGTACTCTTCAACCCAATGCTTTTGCTTCATTGACATCATTATTATCATCACCATGACGCATCTTGAGTGCCCCCGCTTTGTGAAGGTGCTGGTGGCACAGAGTTATGAGACAACCGTGTACAAGAAAGAACTAGGATATTACCCTCCTGGCCACCCATCAAGAATCCTCCTTTCTCTCTTGGCAGTTTGGTGGTACAGTGGATTGAGTGTGGCCTAGAAGTCAGGAAGATCTGAGTTCAAATCCAGCCTCAGACATTTTCCAGCTGTTTGACACAGAGCAAGTCATTTATACTCTTTCTGACTCAGATACTATTACGATTTTCATTTCACAGTTGAGGAAGTTAACTCTCAGGGTCGTTGTGAGAATCAACTAGGATCACATCTGTCTAGTGCTTTATAACCCTTCTTTAAGCAGAAAAAGCAGAGGCAAGAGTTCAGCCCTTTAGACCCTGTCCATTTCCTAGGTAGGCCATTAGTTTGGCCATTAAAGTCTTTTGCCCTCACAGAGTACTTCTTGAATCCTCACAAACCTACTTTAAAATCCATTGACAGATGTAGACAGAATGAGTAGTAGCTTTCAGATGAGATGACTTTCATCTTTGCTCAAGTCTATCTATTGTTTTGGCCCATTTTCCTCCTCTGATGTCCAGCAGGAGCGGGTTCTCTTAGGTTCTCTTAACATGGAGGTTAATGAAATGTTGAATTTGTTTATTCAGCTCCCTCACACATATATGTGTATGAATGATAACCAATTAAGATAATAATAACTGAATAAGATAACTTTTATACCACCTTGGGAGATTAAAGCCATTCTAATAGTGCTTCCTTTACTCAAAACCCTTTGATTTTAAGGACTTTCTTGAAGCAGTTAGGTGGTACATTGGGTAGAGAGAGTGGCTTGGAGTCAGAAAGACCCGAGTTTGAATCCAGCCTCAGATGCTTCCTAGCTGTGTAACCCCAGATGGGCCATTTAACCTCTGTCTGTCTCAGTTTCATCAACTATAATATAGAGAAAATAATAGCATCTACCTCCCATGGCTGCACTGTGAGGATTGAATGAAACAGTATTTGTTGAGAGGGAGGAAGGGAAAGAATTTGGAACTTAAGAGTTTTAAAAATGAATGTTAAAATTGTTTTTACATGTAACTGGGGAAAAATAAAATACAGAATAAAAGCTAAAAAATATAGAATAAAAGTAAAGGAAGCAATGTGAAAAAAGGAAATATTTGTAAAGCACTTAGAACAGAACCTGGCACATAGTAGGTGCTACGTAAGCTCTTATTTGAATAATATATTCAATAAGAACAAATTACAGTCCTTTGAGTCTGAGTTTGACCTTTGCTAGCAATTCTTTTTTTTTCTTTCTCCACTTTTATTAAAAGCCTGTCCTTGTGTTCCAGAATGTGGTTTACTACAAGTTACCAGGAGCAACTCCTAAAGTGATCTGATTAACATTTTACAAGTTCTTCCCATCCCTCTCAATAGATCAAGCCATTTGCTAGCAATTCTAAGACAGTCTAAGTAGTCTGGCAATAAAGACAGAACGCGTTAAAGCTGTAAAGAACCTAGCAAACCTTATGGATACCTGTCAGTTATTGAGATGGGCAGACTATCAGGGGAGAGTGTGTCTAGCCTTGGAGTCAGGAAGATCTGAATTCTGCTTCTGCCTCTGAGTTATACTAGCTGTGTGATAATGGGTGAGTGTATCCCCAGGCAGCTCTCCAAGATTATAAATTACAGAAAGCTGCCAATCTGCTTCAGTGGGGGAAGCATCCATACCAGGAAGTTCCCCCAACCCCAGTTAAGATGGATGAATGAGATAGAGAATACTGGTTTTTTTTCATTTGATTTACCCTACATCAATTATACAGACATTTATCCAGCACCTAGTGTGTGCAAGGCACAGGGGCTACAAAGATGACAATCGATACATAGTCTGGTTTCCAGGAGCTTATAACCAATCTACTAGGGCTAATGTGATAAAGATGGTACCATACGAAGTAGAGTGAGAGCGATAAAAACAAGAGACCCAAAGTGCTCAAAGAAAATCTGAGATGGAAAAGAAAACTTTCCCCAGAGAGAAATCAGAGTAAGAAACTGAATTGTGTCTCCAAGCAAGAGGAGGTTTTCAACAGCCAACAATCGATCAAGGAGCATTTATTGAGCCATTCTGTGTGCCAGCCACTGTGCTAAGTGTTGGTGATACAAAGCAAAAGCAAAAAAACAAGACCCTGCCTTCAGGAAGTGTACATTCTAATGATAAAGACATGTGTCCCGGGCATCAGAAACAAACTGCATGATAATGCAGATGTGGGATTGAAAAATATGATGCTGGGGAACAATTAGTGGTCCATTTTGAAGGAAAGAACTGTGCATTAGACAGACAGACTGACAAGAAAACTTAATGGGTATGTTGGAGCCAGATTGTGTGGAGGTTCAAGTTATCAAGAGTTAGGACTGTATCTTTAAGTCACTGGGTAGCTACTGAAGGTGATTTCACAAAATTAAGGCATGGGAAGGGACTTCAGAGGCCATCAAATCCACATTATGCCTAAATAGAAATTTCCCTGTTTTTCTAAGGTCCTTTCCCACTGCAACATTCCATAATTCTATTATGTGCTATAATCCTGACTGGAGAGAAGAATCCTGGAGGGTACCTGTAGGGGCCTATCTCCCTTTCACACCAAGTGAGGTTGTGAATGATGCAAGTGGGACAGAAAGTCTGTTTTTCTGATCCAAAACAAAGAATAAGGCTTACTGGATAAATTAAGTAATCTTTTTTCCCTGGACAAGCAAGATCCCCAAAGGTTTCTTATTCTGTCAACAGCACATATATGCCACATATAGCACAAGAGGAGAGAGGGGCCAGATACTCTGGAAAAGTCACTCACTTGTGAGTCCCCATCCAGTTACCCAGCATTCTTTCACATTGAGAACTTTTCTTGTCAGGCAGATGGGTATTTTCTGTCTGTTAAGTTCTATAGGAGAATCAAGCAACATCAAAGCAATGTCGTGGTCCATGAATAGTTGATTGAAGTTGGGATGACGAATGAGCTTTGACACATTTCTCTTCTCCATTAACTTGCTGTCAGATTGCTCCAATAATATGCGCATTTCCAAATAGGCTGTGCTTGGTTGGAAACCAAAAAGATGAGAAAAATCGGGAAATTGCATATAGGAAGAGAATTTAACTAAACCCAAGGCAGCTAAGTGATGTCAGGGATAGAGTGCTAGACCAGTATGAAGGCTGCCACGTGGAAGAGAGACTAGAACCTTTTCTAGAGTCCCTAAAGCGAGAAGGCAAATCGGATCTCATGGATATCATGGAAAGTTGGTGGGATGAGACCCACAGACGGAATATAGCTCAAGATGGGGGTACCTGATTCAGTGTACATACAATGTCTCTCTACATAGCATGAGGGAAGCTTTGCTAGATATCAGAACTGAGGATTAGGCATTCTCCTTTGTCAACTTTGTTGCCTAATATCTCTTTGCATGATAAACTACCAGCTTACTCCTGAATTAGAGTTCTCACCAGTCATTCCTCTGCTTAGGTTTCTTTCACGGTTCTTCTACTAGTTCATTTCACCTCTAGGATAAAATACAAACTCCTGCAGGTTTTAAGGCCCTTAATTATCTTGCCCCAGATCTGTCTACCTCAGCCTTCTCAAATACAAAATGGGGATAATATTAATAATAATATCTACTTCTGGGGTTGTCGTGAGGATTAAATGAGATATTTGTAAAGTGCTTAGCACAGCGCATGACACATAGCGGGTGCTTAATAAATAAATGTTCTTCTCCCTTTGACCTCCCTCCCCCATTCCACATGACTTTCATTCTCCTGCACTCTGTGTTCCAACCAAATGGGCCTTCTTGGTATTTCCCACCCAGAACTTCCCCTGCTTCTACCACTGTTTCCATGTCTTTGTGCTCAGGTGATCTATGCCTGGAACACATGCTCACTCCTTACCTATTGCCTTCAAAGTGCAGCTTGTGTGCCACCTCTTACAAGAAGTCTACCTGGGTTCCCCTATTTGTTAATGCTCCCTCCCACTTACTTTGGATGTGCTTTGTGTATATGTTGTATTCATTTATCTGTGCACATGTTGCTCCTTCCCTGTAGTAAGTGCCTTCTTAGGACAAGGACAGTTTTACTTTTATCTTTGGGTCCCTGTCACCTACCTAGCACTTAATATGTGTTTGTTTCTTGATTCATAATAAACACTTGTCAAATTTTTTTTAAAAAAAGATCATTGGTAACTCTGAGGAGAGCAGTTTGTTTTCCCAACAGTTTCTGTCAAAGAAGGAGTTATTATTATTATTATTATTATTATTATACGGCTAATAGGGGAATTTATTTTGCTTGACTATTCCTGTTTGTAACAGGTTTTGTTTTTTTCTTCCTTTATCAATGGAGGGGAAGCACTAGGAGGAGAGAGAAATCAGAGCTGAAAATAAAATAAAATAAAATAGTTTTTTTTAAAAGTAGTTTCTGTTGAATTATAAGATCGGAATCCAAGTGAACTGTGTACTAAGATGAAATGAACTGGAGGCAACGAATGTGGATAGCTTTTTTCCTAGGATTTTGGTTGTGAAAGAGAAAAGGAGATCTTGTATGATAGCTGCAGAGTCATGAATTTGGTTTTGTTTTTTTTAAGAATGGAGAAGACCTGAGCATGTTTGTAAGCACGATAGAAAAAAGTATGGGGGGGGGGCGAACAGAGAGAGGGGGGAAGAGAGAGAGAAAGAGAGAGAAAGAGAGAGAGAGAGAGAGAGAGAGAGAAAGAATGATTGATTATGGGGGAAGTCTGGCAGTGGAGAGAAATGGGGAGAGGTTTGAGGGTACATGCAGAAGGTTTGGCCTTGGCAAGGGCCAAGAAGACCAGAGAAGTCACCTCCTTCCCAGAGACCAGAGTAGTAGAAGAGTGTGTCAGAGAAGATGATGTCAAGGGGTTCTGAGCTATAGAGAAAGGGAGAAGAGCAATCTCAATTAATCCATTGGAAGTCTGGTTACAGTAGTTTGAATTAATGAAATTAATGAAAATTAATTGAAATTAATGAAAACTCTGGACAAATCTCTAAGAGGGAGAATGATGTAGTCAAAAGAGTCCTAGACTACTAAGAGACTTGAGTGAAATCTGGGTCTGCCTCTTAGTAGCTGTATGGCCTTAGGTAAATGCCTTAATCTTTCTGGGTCTACTTTTTCATAAGTAAAATGATGGAGTTTGAATAGGTCCTTTGGAGTAGTTAGGTGGCATAATGGATAGAATGCTAGGCCTAGCATCAGGAAGATCTGAGTTCAAATACAGCCTCAGACACTTACTATCTGTGTGACCCTGGGCAAGTCACCTAACCACTGTCTGACTCAGTTTCCCCAACTGTAAAATGGGGATGATAATAGTATCCACCTCCCAGAGTTGTTGTGAGGGCCAAAGGAGATAATAAACGTAAAGTGCTTAGCACAGACACATATAAACACTATATAAATGTTAGCTATTGTTGTTATTTTAGCGGTAAGATTCTATAGTTATATAGAAGGGCTATAGAGGGCTTTTCCTGTGCTTGCATATATAGGCACCCAATAAAGAAAGCCTAGCAAGGAAAAAAGGAGTTACCTTTAAGGATTGTCAGGAGTCAATTAAATAAAAGCAGCTGGCTCCAATTTCATTCCCGTGCTTTGTTTCAGGGCTGCCCCACCTGTGTGAGTGTGTATGCCCCGCCCCCTCCCACCCCCCACCCCCCCCCACCCCACCCCCCGCCCCGTGACGATAAATATTAAAAGCACAGATCACCTTCTGCTCCACTCAGCAGGGTACAACCAACATCAATGGGTGTCAGTTGCAAAGAAACATATTTAGACTTGATGAAAAGGTGTGCCAGACAGTTTGGGGTTGTAACCAAGTGGAAGGCCCTAGGAAGTCTTCTAGCTAATGCTAGATGACCACTTATTGGGCCTGTTGTAGAGAGGATTTTTGTTCAGATATGGGTAGGAACAGAGGCCTCTGAGATTCCCCCCATAGCTGAGACTCTGTCATTCTGAAAGAAAAAAAATATAAATAAATTCATTTTCTCAATACTTACTTGTCATTCTTGAAGCAGTGGGAAGCAGTTAGAATCCACAGCTTATCCAATATCGATCCTCCACATAAAAATGTGTTATTGAAATAGATGCCCACTTGCCATGGAGCTTGAAAACGGGAAGTGTCAACTCCCCCTACGATCGGGGCAGCTTCAGTTTTCAAGACTGGAGGATTATGGATTTGACCACAGGGAACTATTGCAAGAAGAGAGGGGAGAGATGAGAAGGAAAATGGTAGTCTTCGTGTAGGTTTGCACATACCTTGGAAAGCAAAACTCCCATCTTCTTTCAAACCTGGTGAAATGAATGCTCTCATGCTACAGTGCAAAAGGCGCTGTGCTGGGTGTCAGGTGAGCTCTGCACCTGTACCAGCTCTGCCACTTAGTACCTGTGTGTCTTTGAGCAAATTGATTTTCCTTCTCATAAGAACAGAGGGCAAGGGAGGATCTTTGGACTTTTTTTTTGTATCCCTGGTGTTTATTTCCATAGGGCCTGGTACATTGAAGGCACTTAATAATTGCTTATTGAATGACTGACTGGATATCAGTTTCTTCATGAATAAAATGAGAGATTTGAACTCAACAATGAAGATAACTTCTATCTCTCACATTCTGTGATCCCTAGAGATTCCAGCAAAGACAATAGTTGGGTAGAGGCTCTCTTTGTCTCCTGAACCTGTTTCTTCTTTGGTCAGGGAATTGGTTTCTTTTTTTATAATTATTTTTAATTTATGGAATAAAACAAGCATTTCCATTACATAGTACAATAACACAACTTCCTATTCCTTTCAAATATGCAACAAAAGTATCACGTAATTTTTTTTTTCTTCCCTCCCTCGCCCCATCCTAGAAATGGCTACCATTAGACACAAATATGTGTGCATATGTAAAATTGTTCTATACATACTTCTATTTATCGGTTCTTTCTCTGCATGCAGATAACATCTTTATTCATAATGTCCTTTATAGTTAATTTGGGTATTTATAATAGAAAAATAACTTATTTGTTCAAAGTCATTCTGAAAACAATATTACTATTATTGTTCATTGTTCTCTTGGTTCTGCTCATTTCATTCTTCATCATTTTGTGCAAGTCTTTCTATGTTTTTCTAAAGTAATTGAGCTCATCATTTCTTATAGCACAGTAGTATTCCATTACCTTCATATATCACAACTTGTGCAGCCATTCCCCAATTGATGGGCATCCCCTTGATTTCCAATTCTTAGCTACCACAAAAAGAGCCGCTATAAATTGATGGGCATGCCTGCAATATCTAGTTCTTTATCATCACAAAGAGAGATGCTATAAACGTTTTAATTCATATAGGTTCTTTTCCTTTTCCCCTAATCTTCTCTGGAAATAGACCAGGGGTGGGGAACCTGAGGCCTTAAGGCCATGTGGCCTTAAGGCGGCAGGTTCAACATCCCTCAAATAGACCAACTAGTGGTATTGTTGGGTCAAAGGGTATAGATTACTTCAATAACTCTTTGGGCATAAAAATTCCAGATTGCTCCCAGAAAATTGTTGGATCATTTTACAATTCCACAAACAATGACTTAGTGTCCCATTTTTTGCACATCTTCTCCAACATTTTCACTTTCCCCTTCTATCATTTTAGCCAATCTGGTAGGTGTAAAATGATATCTCAAGGTTGTTTTAACATGCATCTTTCTAATCAATAATGATTTAGACCATATTTATATGACTATAAATTGTTTTGATTTCTTCACTGAAAAATTGCCTATTCATATCCTTTGACCATTTATCAGTTGGGAAATGACTCACATTCTTATAGATTTGACACAGTTCTAATTATTATTTGTGAATTTTACTCCATCTGTTTTCCTTCTCAGTCTCTCTTTCTACCCTATCCATGTTATCTTCTATCTTTTCCCCTTACTCTTTTATTCCTTATTTTACTCATCCCTCTAAAATTCCCTCCCTTATCTTCTCCTCCCACCCTTCTAAGCTTATCCTTTACACCCTTTTAAAAGTCCCTCCCCCACCCTATCCACCAGTTTTCTCACCTCTCTAGAAGTTCAGAAGACTTCTAAAGCTCTTCAGATGTACTCTGCTTCCTCTTCAACCCAGATGAGATTAAGGTTCCAATATTACCAGCCCTCCACCCCCACCTGTTTCCTCTATAATAGTTCTTCCTTTAATGCCCTGTTTTGATGAGATAATTACTCCTTTTTGCCTCTTCCTACCCAATTTTTTTTTCTAGAATCATCCCATCATACACAACTCAGCCACAATCTTTCTTTCAAACTACCTTAGTAACGAGAACAGTTTTAAGAATACTGATAACATTTTCATGTACCACAATAAACAATTTAACCTTTATCAGTGCCTTATAATTAGTTTTTAATGATTTCCTTATATTTCTTCTGGATCTTTTATATCTAATTTTCCATTGAGTTGTGGTCTTTTTTTGTTACAAATACTTGAAAGTCTTTCAGTTTCATCCAATGTCCAATTTTATTTTCGCTCAGGACTATGCTTAGCTTTGCTTGATGTTATTCTTGGATGCAACGTAATCTCCTTTGGTCTTTGAAATATAATGTTCTAAGACCTACAGTCTTTTAGTGTAGAAGCTGCTAGATCTTGTGAAATCCTGATTGTTTTCCCACAATATTTAAATTCTTTTTTTCTTGTTGCTTGTACTATTTTCTCTTTAACTTGGGACTTTTCAAACTTGGCTATATAACATTCCTGTAAATTTCCTTCCTAAGGTCTCTTTCAGGTGGTGATTGGTGGATTCTTTCTATTTCTACTTTATCTTCTTGTTCTAGAACTTCAGAGCAATTTTCCTTAATAATTTCTTGTAATAATATGTCCAAGTTTCTTTTTTTTATCATAGCTTTCAGGTAGTTCAATAATTCTTATATTGTCTCTCCTTGGTCTGTTCTCCAGATCAGTTGTTTTTCCAATGAGATGTTTCAGATTCTCCTCTATTTTTTCTAGTTTTATCCTGTCTTGGTGTCTTATAATGTCATTCTATTCCATTTGTCCTATTCCAGTTTTCAAGGAGTTATTTTCTTCCTTAAGATTTTGTATCTCCTTTTCTAATTGGTTAACTTCCTTTTCATAATTTTTTTGGATTGCTCTTATTTTTTTCTAATTTTTCCTCATTCTCTCTTATTTGTTTTTTAAATTCTTTTTATTTTCTTCCTTAAGATTTTGTATCTCTTTTTTTCCAATTAATTAACTTTCTTTTCATAATTTTCTTGAATTGCTTTTTCCCCCTAATTTTTCCTCATTCTTTCTTATTTGATTTTTTAATTCTTTTTTTAAGTTCTTCCAAGATTTCTTTTTGGGCTTGTGACCATTTGACATTACTCTTTAGAGTAAGAGTGGCTTTTTGTTTTTGGTAAAAAATATATGTATCTTCCTCTGAATATGAACCCGATCATTTATACCAAAGTAGCTTTCAATGGTCAGGTTCTTTTTCCTTTGCTTAATCACTTTTATTTTTAATTTATCTTATTTTATATTTAGCAGCTTAATATTATATTAATTAATATTAATATCATTTTAATCCCAAGTTGTGGGTAATGTTGCCCTAGGCCTCAGGTCCTTCCTACTGTTGTTTTCTGAATTCTGTCCAGCTGCTCAGCCTCAGGGACTATTCTCTTCCTCCCTTAAGCCCCAGCCATGCTGTCCTAAAAATATTCTTGCTCCCTGCGGTATGGAGCTCATTCCTCTTCACCTACAGGCACAGCTGGGGATCACATTTGGTCAGCCCAGCTAGGCTTGACTTCCAGAAATAGCAGAGGGTTCTTCAGTCTTCCCCCGCCCAGTGTCTCCTGTTCTTTAGATGGAAGTTTGTGAGATGAACATTCCAGAATTGAAATTTCTTGAGGTCTAGTTCAACTCCCTCAGAGCCCAGTTTGTTACAGGTCAATGAAGTCAGCCTGGAGGTGTTTATACTGCACTCAGACCAAACCTCAGCCCCTGGAGCCTTCTTGGAGGTCCTCTCAAGATGTCCTAGAAGGACCACCACTTTATCCCCTTTATTTTTGCTGCTGTTCATTGATTTCATGGCAATTTTCTGTCTGTTTGTGAAGGAAATCTAGAGAGCCTGGAAATTTCTGATCTACTCTGCCATCTTCCCAGAATGCCTTAGGAATTGGGTTTCTTAAAACATGAACTTGCCTCCTATATATAACCCAATTCAGAAAATGTGGGGAGGTAGACAATCAATCAGTAAACATTTATTAAGTGCCTACTATGTGCCAGGTACTGTGCTAAGTGCTGGGGATACAAAAAAGAGATAAAAGACAACCCCTGTCCTCAAGGAGCTTACAGTCTAGTGGGAGAGAATACATGCAAACAAATATATAAAAAGTGAGCTATATACAGGACAAATAGGAAATAATTAAGAGGCGGGAAGCACTGGAATTAGGAGAGGTTGGGGAAGGCTTCCCATAGAAGGTATAATTTTAACTGGGACTTAAAAGGAAGCCCGGGGAAGTCAGTGGATGAATTGAGGAAGGAGAACATTCCAGACATGGGGGACAGTCAGAGAAAATGCCCAGAGTCATGAGATGCAGTGTCTTGTTTGTGGAACAACCAGGAGGTGAGTGTCACTGGATTAAAAAGCACACGTAACGGAGTAAGGTATAAGAAGACTAGAAAGGTAGGAGGGGGCTAGGTTATGAAGGGCTTTGAACGCCAAACTCAACCATGAATATACCTTCTATCTCTCACATTCTGTGATCCCTAGAGATTCCAGCAAGGAAAATAGTTGGCTAGAGGCTCTTTTTGTCTCCTGAACCTGTTTCAGAATTCCTGAACCTCCTCTTATGTAAATATAAAGAGTTAACAAATTACTAGTGCCCAAGAATAAGGTTGTGGTTCCCCAAGTTGGACCTTAGAATATATTTTCCTATAAAACCAGCACCATAAATGATGTTAGATATAGTTGAAATAGTGGTAACTTATTTTTATTCTTAAATTTTATTTTTATCATAAACTTAACGATCATAAACACATACAAACATTTCAACATGCAAAGCACAAAAAGAGGATTGTATATGAAACCAGGAATTTGTTACATGCAATTTGTTTTTCAAAGTGTATATTAAATTTAACAAGGCAGTAACAAAATTATCCTGCAGAAATGCAAGCTGAAACAACACCAAAAGAGATACAAGAAATTTCAAAAAAAATTGAATAAGAAACATATTAAAGGCACTAAAGGAAGGAAGATTGGGCAGCTATATGGTACAGCGGTTGGAGTTACAGACCTGGAGTCAGGAAGAGTCGTCTTTCTGAGTTCAAATCTGGTCTCAGACACTTACTAGTTGTGTGATCCTGAGCAAGTCACTTAACCCTATTTGCCTCAGTTTCCTCATCTGTAAAATGAGCTAGAGAAGGAAATGTCAAACCACTCCCACCCCAAATTGGGTCATGAAGAGTTGAACAAAGGAATATTACAATCCAGTGCCTTTCCTCCACCACAAAAAAGGGGCCATTTGACATAGAAAATCTATAAGAAACTGATATGAATATTCAGAGGAAAGATCATTTCTTAATGGAAAGATATTTAAAGGAAAGGAATAGAATATACAGGAGATACACAAATAACAAATAATGACTTTAAATTATTCAACCTGCCTACTCATGTCAAAAAATAAAATTAAAGGAACTCTAAGGTACGATCTCTCTCCCACCCAACTGAAAAAGCAAAAATGAAAAAAAAATTATTATCGTGTTTGTGGAGAAAGAAATACTCAGATATCACTGGCAGAATTGCCAATTAACGGAATACTTCTGTAAAACAGTCCAGCAGTGTTGGTGTTAGCACCCAGAGCAGTACAGTAGAGAAAGCGCTAAATCTGGGGACAGAGGACCTGGATTCAAATTGAGGCTCTGATAGTACCTGTGTGGCCTTGGTCAAAACATTTTTCCTCTCTCTCCAGGCCTTAGTTCCATCATCTGTGAATTGGGGAGATTGGTGTCTTCTAGGGCCCCTTGCTAGCTCTAAATTTTATGAGCCTCTGACAGCTAAATTTCCGATCTATTTGCCCCAGAGCTTCCTATCCTAGGAGTATATAGAAGCATTTGCAAGAGTTTGTCCCCCTAAAATTCCTAAAAGCAAGTCTTTGATTCCTCATGCACACACAGGAAGGCCAAAGCCTTAAGGGCACACTCAGGATGGGGGAGGGGAACCCAGTGAGGCAGGCAGAAGAAACAGGGGAAGGATGAAACTCTGAAACTACAGCCACATTTGAGCCATAGGAGGAGTCAGAAGGTGGATCAGTAATGCCTCTTCTAATGAGCTGGGAAAACTCTGGATCTCCTCCCCTTCACCATGGTGATGAGGTAGCTAGGATAAAGTTCTGGACATGGAGTCAGGAAGACATGAGTTCAGATCCTGCCTCAGACGCTTACCAGCTATGTGACCTGGGGTAAATCAAAGTCTCAGCATCATTTTCCTTATCTGTAAAATGAAGACCCATCTCTCAGAGTTGTTGGAAATGACCAAAAAGGAAAACATATGTAAAACTCTTGGTAAAACTTAAAGCATTGAAGATGGCGGCTGGAAAGCAGGGACTTGCCAAGGGCTCTCCCCCAGAACCCTCAAAACACTGATAAAAATGGCTCTGAACAAATTCTAGAACTGCAGAACCCACAAAATAGCAGAGGGAAGCAGGGATCCAGCCCAGGACGCCCTGGATGGTCACTGGGTAAGATCTAATGCACACCAAGCTGGGAGCGGAGTGGAGCAGAGCCCAGTGTGGGCTGCATCTGGACCAACCAGACCGGGAGCCAGGCGGAACAGGCCCTAATGCCCTGAATCAATGAACTGTGGCAGTTACCAGACTTCTCAACCCACAAACACCAAAGAAAACAGAGAAGGTTAGTGGGAAAAACTGCAGGGGACAGAGTGAAAGGAGCTTCAGCCACCGCCCTGGGGTGGAGGTGATGTAGCTCTGAGGAACTATAGCTGCAGTTGCTTCTGGCCCCAGGCCCACCTGGTGGGAGGAATTAAGTAGCAGATCAGAGTGGGAGTGCAGAGCCTGCTTAAGATCTGAGTCCGGTCTGGGTTGGCAGTTCTTGGGGGAGGAGGAGCACTCCTGTGGCAGAGCTTGCTGTGTAGAAATAGCTAGGAAAACAACAGCGCAGCCCCTCAAGCTTGGGACAAAGTCCTCTCTACTGTACAAGCAGTCATACCCTGACAAAAAACTCAAGGGACAAGTAGTTGGCTGGGAACATGGCCAGGCAGCGAAAATGGACTCAGATTCAGACTCAGACTTTGGAATCTTTCTTTGGTGACAAAGAAGACCAAAACATACAGCCAGAAGAAGTCAACAAAGTCAAAGAGCCTACATCAAAAGCCTCCAAGAAAAACATGAACTGGTCTCAGGCCATGGAAGAGCTCAAAAAGGATTTGGAAAAGCAAGTTAGAGAAGTAGAGGAAAAATTGGGAAGAGAAATGAGAAGGATGAACTGAATAGAAAATTTGACTTTCAAACACAAGAATCAAGAGAAGCATGAAAAGGTAATCAAGAAACGGAAATTGCAAGGGACTTACTAAAGTTGAACTGTTTTGTTTACATTCCTACATGGAAAGATGATGAGTATGATTCATGAGACCTCAGTATTAGGGTAGTTGAAGGGAATATGCATATATATATATATATATACACACATATGTTTATGTATATATATATGTTTATGTATATATATGAGTGAATGTGTATGTATGTATATATCTATGTGTATATGTATGTATGTATGTGTATGTATGTGTATATATATATGTGTGTTTATATATATATATATATGTAAAAGAGAGAGAGCAGACACAGGGTGAGTTGAAGATGAAGGGAAGATATCTAAAAGAAATAAAATGTAATTAAGGGATGAGAGAGTAACATACTGAGAGAGGGAGATAGGGAGAGATAGAATGGGGTGGATTATCTCGCATAAAGGTGGCAAGAGGAAGCAGTTCTATGGGAGGAGGGGAGAGGGCAGATGAGGGGGGAATGAGTGAACCTTGCTCTCATCAGATTTGGCCTGAGGTGCAATACCATACATACTCAGTTGGGTATCTTACCCCACAGGAAAGAAGAGGGAGGAAGATAAAAAAGAAAAATAAAAGGCGGGGGGATGATGGAGGGGAGGGCAGATGGGGGTGGAGGTAATCAAAACAAACACTTTGGAAAGGGGACAGGGTCAAGGGAGAAAATTCAATAAAGCGGGATGGATTGGGAAGGAGCAAAATGTAGTTAGCCTTTCACAACATGAGTATTGTGGAAGGGTTATACATAATAATACATGTGTGGCCTAGGTTGAATTGCTCAACTTCTTAGGGAGGGTGGTTGGGAAGGGAAGAGGGAAGAGAATTTGGAACTCAAAGTTTTAAAATCAGATGTTCAAAAACAAAAAAAGTTTTTGTATGCAACTAAAAAATAAGATACACAGGCAATGGGGCGTAGAAATTTATCTTGCCCTACAAGAAAGGAAGGGAAAAGGGGATGAGAGGGGATGGGGTTGATAGAGGGGAGGGCTGACTGGGGAACAGGGCAACCAGAATATAAGCCATCTTGGAGTGGGGGGGAGGGTAGAAATGGGGAGAAAATTTGTAATTCAAAATGTTGTGAAAATCAATGCTGAAAACCAAATACGTTAAATAAATAAATTGCATTTAAAAAAGAAAAAAAAAAGAAATGAGAAGGATGCAAGAAAACCATGAAAAACAAGTCAATGACTTGCTAAAGGAGACCCAAAAAATACTGAAGAAAACAACACCTTAAAAAATAGACTAACTCAAATGGCAAAAGAACTCCAAAAAGCCAATGAGGAGAAGAAGGCCTTGAAAGGCAGAATTAGCCAAATGGAAAAGGAGGTCCAAAAGACCACTGAAGAAAATACTACTTTAAAAATTAGATTGAAGCAAGTGGAAGCTAGTGACTTTATGAGAAATCAAGATATTATAAAACAGAACCAAAGGAATGAAAAAGTGGAAGACAATGTGAAATATCTCATTGGAAAAACCACTGACCTGGAAAATAAATCCAGAAGAGATAATTTAAAAATTATTGAACTACCTGAAAGCCATGATCAAAAAAAGAGCCTAGATATCATCTTTCAAGAAATTATCAGGGAGAACTGCCCTGATATTCTAGAGCCAAAGGGTAAAATAGAAATTGAAAGAATCCACTGATCGCCTCCTGAAAAAGATCCCAAAAAGAAAACTCCTAGGAATATTGTTGCCAAATTCCAGAGCTCTCAGGTCAAGGAGAAAATACTGCAAGCAGCCAGAAAGAAACAATTTGAGTATTGTGGAAACACAATCAGGATAGCACAAGATCTAGCAGCTTCTACATTAAGGGATCAAAGGGCTTGGAATATAATATTCCAGAGGTCAATGGAGCTAGGATTAAAACCAAGAATCACTTACCCAGCAAAACTGAGTATCATGCTCCAAGGCAAAATATGGATTTTCAACAAAATAGAGAACTTTCAAGCTTTCTCAGTGAAAAGACCAGAACTGAATAGAAAATTTGACTTTCAAATACAAGAAGCAAGAGAAGCATGAAAAGGTAAACAAGAAAGAGAAATCACAAGGGACTTACTAAAGTTGAACTGTTTTGTTTACATTCCTACATGGAAAGATGATGTGTGTAATTTGTGAGACCTCAGTATTAGGGAAGCTGAAGGGAATATGCATATTCATATGCATATATATATATGTAGACAGAGGGCACAGGGTGAGTTGAATATGAAGGGATGATATCTAAAAAAATAAAACCAAATTAAGGGATTGAGAGAGGGAGAAAGGGAGAGATAGAATGGAGTAAATTATCTCACATAAAAGTGGCAAGAAAAAGTGGTTCTGTAGGAAGGGAAGAGGGGGCAGGTGAGGGGGAATGAGTGAATCTTGCTCTCATCAGATTTAACAAGAGGAGGGAATAACATACACACTCAATTGGGTATCTTGCCCCACAGGAAAGAAGGAAATATGAGATAAAAAAAAGGGGGGACGATAGAAGGGAGGGCAGATGGGGGAGGAGGTAATCAAAAGCAAACACTTTTGAAAAGAGACAGGGTCAAGGGAGAAAATTGGATAAAGCGGGATAGGATAGGAAGGAGCAAAATATAGTTAGTGTTTCACAACATGAGTATTGTGGAAAGGTTTTGCATAATGATACACATGTGGCCTACATTGAATTGCTTGCCTTCTTAGGGAGGGTGGGTGGGGAGGGAAGAGGGGAGAGAATTTGGAACTCAAAGTTTTAAAAGAAGATGTTCAAAAAAAAAGTTTTTGCATGCAAAGAGGAAATAAGATATACAGGCAATGGGGCATAGAAATCTGTCTTGCCCTACAAGAAAATAAGGGAAAAGGGGATGGGGGGAGTAGGGGGAAAGAAAGGAGGGCTGACTGGGGAATGGGGCAATCAGAATATATGCTATCTTGGAGTGGGGGGGGGACGGCAGAAATGGGGAGAAAATTTGTAATTCAAACTCTTGTGGAAATTAATGCTGAAAACTAAAAATATTAAATGAATAAATAATGATTTAAAAAAAAACTTAAAGCATCACAGAAATTGTTGTTGTTAGGACATCTCTGATACTTAATGTAGAAGTGAATATGGAAATGAAGATAATCATATACAAGGTGTCCCCAAAGTCTCAGTTCAGGTTTAAATTATTAAAGTTAATTAAAGCTTAAAATTGCACAAAGACTTCAGGGACACCTTGTATCTGTCTATATGAATATATACACACATACATGTATAAATGCACATATGTGCACATATAATATACACACAGATACATAAAAACACATCTATAATATATATGGATATATTTGGGAAATGAAGGTGATGACATATATAAAACACACTTTAATATATCATTTTAATATATTTTAACATATCATTAAATACATATACTCAGTCTTTTGTGTATGTGTGTGTCTAAACCTCTGTGTGTATGTGTGTGTGTATATATATTATATATGTATATACATATGTATACAATTGTTATTTTTTTTGTCCAGTCTCAAAGAGGAACAATACTATCATGGAGGTGATGTTTTGACTTGTGTATGAGTTGGATTTAAGTGAGGCAAAGCTGTGCAAATATATACATACACACATATAAAGTATCACCAAACAATCAATAACAAATATTTATTAAGTGCCTAATATGTGCCAGACACTAGGCTAAATATTGGGGATACAAAAAAAGGCAAAAGACAGTCCCTGCCATAGAGTGGCATGGTGGATAGAGAGCTGATTTTGGAGTCAGGAGCACCAGAGTTTAAGTTCTGTTTCTGATTCATACTGGTTTTTTGACCCTGGAAAAGTCACTTATCCTGTCAATACACCAACCACCTAACTGAACACAAATTACAGAGGGGATGCTGATTTGCATCGTTAAATGAAATGTCAAACCACTCCCAACCCAAATTGAGTCATGAAGAGTTGAATGAAGGAATATTACAATCCAGTGCCTTTCCTTTCCCCCACCAAAAAAAAGAGGGCCACAAAAAGGGTTCCTTATACAAATGAAATAAATTACTAGTCCAGTTAAGAACATATATGTGTATCTAATTTGTATACATACACATGCATATGCACACATACGTATACACAGAGATATTCATCTGAAACCTCCTGAGGTGTGACTGAAGCAATGAGATTGATTTTCCCGTGGGAGTCATAGAATTACTGTTATGGAATTACAAGGCACATAAGCCCATACACATACATGTACATAGTACTTACTAACAGCATCTTTTTGTCCTAAGGTATGTTCCAACAATGGAAGGCAAAAAATCATTGGCAGCAGCAACATTATTATTTAATTTCACAGTCTTCTCCTCATTTCCTTGCACGTTTAGCACAGTCTGGTAGAGTTGTGGGTGTCTGGAAAGTCAAATGTAGTAACCTCACAAGCATTTCATAAATTTGAGACTTCAGTGCTTCCCTAGCCATATATGACATCACCTGACCCATTTACAACTGCTGAGGTCACAGTAGAGTCTGGTGTTTAAGCAGGATCCAGGAAGGTGGATCAAGTTTTTAAGAGAGGTAGGTAGTTTAAAGAGCACTGAACTTGAAAGAAGGGAGTAGGTTTGAGTTCCTCCTGTGATGTTGCTAACTTGGTGACCTTAGGCAAATCACATAACCTTTTCTGAGATTCAGTTTCCTCACATACAAATGAGAATATTTTTATTACCTATCTCACAGGGCTGTTGAGAGCATTAAGATAGTGTTTATATAAACACTTTTCAATCAAATGAACATCAATTTTCTACTTTGTGCCAGGTACTGTTGTCTTTCATTCTAAAGGGACCGATGACATTATGGAATGATTTCTTGATGTACGTATGAATTGCATGTAAGTTAGGCAGAGTTGGATGGTGATCAGCTTTACCCTCCCTTTCAGAGTCAGCAAAGTCCAGGGGCAGAACAAAAGTCAGATGACTTGTGATGGACTGGTGTGCAGTGGATAACCTTCTCTGTGACAAATACTGTGCTAGGAATGAATGAAACAATTCCTACTTGCAAGAAGATTACATTTTAGTTGGGGAGGACAACAAGAATTGAATGTAAACAACACATAGGTAACTCTAAATTATACACAGAATACACACAAAGAAAATTAACACAAAGTAGTTAATATAAAATAGTTTGAGAGGAAGGGTATTAGCACTTGAGAGGATCAGGGTTGAGTTGTGTCTTGAAGGAACAGAGAGATTCTGAGAACGGAAGTGAGGAACAGAGTGCATTGCAGGAGATGAAGTGTCCTGTGTGAAGAACAGAGAAAAGTCCAATGGGGTTGGATTGCAGAATGTGAGGGGAAGCAAGGTACAATGAGGTCGTCTGAAAGATGGAGTGGGGGCAAGGTTATGAAGGGATTGAAAAGCTAAATAGAGGAGTTTAGATCTGATTCTAAAGTCAAGCCAGTTTTTATTGAGTAGGGGAGTGACATAGATGTGTACTTAAGGAAAATTACTTAAGTCAGATATATACTTAAGGAAAATTTGGCAGCTGTGTGAGGAAGGACTGAAGTGGGGAGAGACTAGAATCAGGGAAATGTAAGGGTAGTGGGGAATAAGATCTTCCCCCACCCATCAATAGGCCTCATGTGGAGCCCATTAAGGGAAGCTTGCTTTCTTGAAGGAAGGTTTACACACTTTTCACTAATTTCTAACTAAGCACTGAGTCAGGAAGGTTGTGATGCCTTCTGGCTCTGAGCCTATTAGCTGAAAGTGTATATATTCTGAGAGGTGAGCTTTTGCATTGGGGGCTCACTTACAAGAAGGATCTTGTGATTCCTTGGTCAAGACTCTGAGTAGCCTTATGTTCAGAGCTCTCCAACTGCTCAGAGGTAAAGGCTCTCTCAATCCGGTGGTGGATGTAAAGTATATATCAATATTGTTTTGATTCAGGCAGTTGGTCTTTATTTCTCTGCTCTGTGTTTTCTCTATTTGTATTTTATGTAATTAAAGAAGATTGTTGACCCCTGAAATAGCTGTCTTTCCTAGTAAAGCAGATAAAAGAACCTGTGCTAGCAGCCATTCTGGGTATGCCAGTGTAGTTGCTGTTACAGTAAA
This sequence comes from Trichosurus vulpecula, assembly GCF_011100635.1. Lineage (NCBI taxonomy): Eukaryota > Metazoa > Chordata > Mammalia > Diprotodontia > Phalangeridae > Trichosurus > Trichosurus vulpecula. Next base: position 293,127,065 of record NC_050575.1, on the reverse strand, counting down.
CTGACAAGGAAGACTGCTGCAATGATAGTCTAAGCAGGAGGTGACTGGTATAGTGGTGTGAATGGAGAAGAGGGAAAAAATAGAAAGGCCTAGTGAAAGTTTTTTTAAAATATATTTTTATTTATTTCACTAAATATTCCCACAATTATATGTAAAATTTTTAACATTCTTTTTAAATTGAGTTTTAAATTCTTTCCCTCCCTCTTGCCCTTCCCCCACCTTTTATAAAGTGAGCAATATGACGTTGATTATACATATGAAGTTATGTAAAACATATTTCCATATTGGTCATAATGAAAAAAGAAAACACATACAAAAGAAAACACACACACACATAAGAAAGAAAAATAAATGAAAAAAAGTATCTTTCAGCCCATATTCGGAATTCCTCAATGCTCTTTTGCGAGGTGAATAGCATTTTCCATCATGGATCTTTTGGAATTGTCTTGGATTGTTGTCTTGATCTAAGTCTTTCACAGTTGATCAGCCTTATAATATTCCTGTTCTTATGAAAAAATGTTCTTCTGGTTTTACTCTCTTTACTTTGCATCAGTTCATATAAAGTCTTCCCAAGTTTTTCTGAAACTACTCTGCAGCAATTTTTATAGCACAATAGTATTTCATCACAATCATATACCACAACTTGTTCAGCCATTCCCAATTGATGGGCATCCCCTTAATCTCCAACTGTTTGCTACTACAGAAAGGGCTACAATAGCTATTTTGTGCAAATAGATCATTTTCCCTTTTATTTCTGTGGGATATTTCTGGGTCAAAGGGTATGCAGAGTTTTATAGCCCTTTGGGCATGGTATAAAATTGTTTTCCAGGATGGTCGGACTAGTTTACAACTCCAACAGCACATTAGTGTCCAAATTTTTCTACATCGCTGCCAGTATTTGTCATTTTCCTTTTCCGTTATGTTAGATAATCTGATAGATGTGAGGTGGTATCTCAGAGTTGTTTTAATTTGCATTTCTCTAATCAATAGTGATTTAGGACATTTTTTTGTGTGACTATTGATAGCTTTGATTTTTTTCTTCTGGAAATTGCCTGTTCATATCTTTTGACCACTTATCAATTGGAGAATGTCTTACATTTTTATATATTTAGCTCAATTCCCTCTATATTTGAAAAAATGAGGACTTTATCTGAGAAACTTGCTGCAATATTTCCTCCTTATTTTCTGTTTTCTTCTGATTTTGGCTGCATTTTGTTTGTGCAAAATCTTTTTAATTTCGTGTAATCAAAGTAATTAATTTTTTTCTTCCTACGATCCTCTCTACCTCTTGTTCAGTCATAAACACTTCCCTTATCTCTATCTACATCTGTATATTACTTTCATATCTAAATTATTTATCCATTTGGACCTTATTTTTGGTATACAGTGTGAGAGAAATTATTGTTTTCTATTATATTTATTAATTAGGATCCAGGCTTTCATTTCCTCATTAAGAGACCAGACCCTTGTAGGCCAGTCATTTAGTCTCTGAAGAACATTGCTAATAGGTGAGATTCCCCAAATCCCCTGGAACAATCTCCTTGATCTTGGGCAGGACCCCATCCAACTAAAAGACCTTACTTCTGTTTAGAGTAGAAACAGAATCTAATCTAGGTGAATTCCAGCCCGAAAGCCCTTGTACCCCTCCATTGGAGTTTAGGGTAACCAACTAATTGGAGTTTAGGAGAAAACCAACGAGAGTGGTCTGGGTAGAGATGGATTCCTTTGTCCAAATTGCTGGAGGCAGCTAAGCATGATCAAGCCACAGAAGCTAAAGGCTTTCAGACCATCTTCTCATTTGAAAGTCCACCTCCTTGTTAACTGTTCACCAATCAGGGTTGATTTTCACCTGTCAGGGGCACCTCCTTTTCCAAGGGTTATTTCCAAAGATTTTCCTTGAAAATCAACCCTTTCCCAAAGGTATTTAAGCATTCAGTGATCTCCATGGTTTTGACTGTGATTACCAAGAGAAACCAAACCAGTAACCATCAATTCATTGATTTTCAGCTAGCCTAATTAATAAATTGATTATTAATTACGCAGAAACTCTGTCTCTTGGGCTTTTCATTTGTTCCGAGTGTGAGATGCTGGCTTACGCCTAGTTTCTAGAGCTATAAAATAATTCTCTGGTAGTTTGATTTGGTATGGCATTGAATAAGTAAATTCAGTTAGGTAGAATTGTCATTTTTATTATATTGGCTGAGCATACCCATGAGCAATGAACATTTTCCCAGTTGTTTAGATCCGGATGTATTTGTGCAAAGAGTGTTTTGTAACTGTGTTCATACAGTCCCTGAGTTTGTCTTGGGAGGTAGATTTCCAAGTATTTTACACTGTCTGTAGTTATTTTAGATGGAATTTCTCTTTGTATCTAGTGAAAGTTTTTAAGGGTATTAGAAACTTGAGCATGTTTTAAGGAAGTAGAAAAGGAGGCAGTAGATGGGAAGAGGTGGGGAGAGGGGAAGGATTGATTGAAGTTGCAATCTGCTAGAGAAGACCTTGGCAAGGAAAAGGGCCGGAGACTGGGAGAAAGGAGAAGAGAGTGGGTTTTGACATAAAGACTAGGAAAGAAGTGGGAGAAAGCTCATATTGAATGGCCTCAATTTCCTCAGTAAAGTAAGAGGCTAAGTAGGAGATGACTTATAGGAGCTGATACAAGGAGCTGAATCTGGAAAATGACATATACAAGGACAACAAAAATGAAAAGAACCAACCCCCCCCAAAAAAATTTTAAACCGAATATGTATAATTTTAACAGCCAAACTTGGCCCTAAAGAAGACATAGAAGATGCAGCAATGTGCCTTTCTCCTTTCTCTGTAGATATGGAGGATATGGATACCAAACATTGCATATATTATTACATGTGGTTGATAAGATTAACTTTTGTTGAAAAGGTACTTTTTTTCCTCTTTCTCTTATTTTTTCTTATAGTGAATGGATCTTTGGGTAGGGGAAGTGAAGGATTCTTGGAGGAAAAGGGAATTTGAACACAAAAACATTTTTATTGCCTTCCCCCCAAATTTTTAAAAGAACAAAGCAACATGGTAACATTGAAATATGAGATATTACTACTCAGGACTCTGGTACTTGTTGGATTACCTTCTCTGACTAACTAGGGGTTGAGTTAGTAATAAAACTGTCAGGGAACAGAGAGAATGCTATTTCTGCCCATGTTTCTATATCACAGACACATTAACATTAAAATAAATGGCTTAGCTTATACCACCTTAAGGGAAACTGGACCACGGCCAAAGATGACTCTAGAGGTGGTCAACAAATTGACTTTAAAAAAACAATTAAAGGGAGCAATATTTAAAATTTTTTTTTAAATTCTGAACTTAAATACCAAATAAAAGTTTTCCATACAAATACTAGAACAGGGAAAAAAAGACCGGATGTAGAACTGTGAATCTCTATTATATACAGTTTGCTTTTCCTTTTAGGTGTATAATAAATTCAATGTGTAATTTTTAAAGCTGTCCTGCTTGTCCATGTTTCTTTCTGACCTTACTTGAACAGAGTTCTTAAGTTACAAGAATGACTTGAACTATTGGAACAGGAGGCAAGAGGGATCCTTGAATATTTGTGTAAAACAATGTCTGTGATAGGCCACACAGGACAGACAGGGTCTCCTCACATGGAAGATTCCCGGACAACTTCTACCACTGATTTTTGAACACTGGACTTTAGAGTCAGGAAGAACTGAATCTGAGTCCTACCTCTGAAACTTCCTGGCTGTATAGCCATGGCCTAGTTATTTAACTCCACTGAGTTTCAGTTTCTAGACGTGTAAAACAAGGAAAATATTCCTAGAGTACCTCCCTCACTGCATTGTTGTGAGAGGCTCAAATAAGGTATTTTGCAAACAAAGCTCTCTATGTGTCCGTCATTACTATTAATTTGCATTCCTGCCTTTCATATATAGAAATATGACTTAAGTCTAGGATACAAATTCAACCATGTAGGGAATTCCTAATGTGAGAACCCTTCCCAAAGAGGCAAACACAATTCATCTATGACTTTCTAGATAAGTCTTAGGGAACTGCGTCATATATAGAGAGGTTAAGTTACAGAGCTAGAAAGTGGGATTTCAATCCTATTCTCCCGATCCCAACCCAAATACTCTATCTGCTACTACACTGCATTTTTTTTTGGAGGGGGGAAGGCAGGGCAATTGGGGTTAAGTGACTTGCCTAAGGTCACATAGCTAGTACATGTATCAAGTGTCTGAGGCCACATTTGAACTCAGGTCCTCCTGACTCCAGGGCTGGAGCTCTACTCACTGTGCCACTTAGCTGCCCCACTACACTGCATTATTATAAAATTTACCTATGAATTAACATTCTTCCCTCCTCTATATTCAGTGAAAATTGGAAGAATGAAAATAATAGCTGTGGCAAGTACAACTCTAAGAAGAATTACAAATGGAATGCAAGGTATGGTAGGCTCTCCCAGGATTATGGCCACACCAGAGCATCTGGAGATGGCCAGGCCCTGAAGGAAAGCCTTTCAATCCATCCCTGGCTGGCCTGATGCTGACTATTTTAGTAGCCAATCTCCTTGGTGGAAAGAGGGAGAGGAAGTGGTATCTCTACATTTTCATGCCTTCTCTAACTATTTCACTGAACCCCATTAGTATAAAATTCCTATGAAAATCCTTGAGGTGTATGCTATAGTTTCCAAACTTCCAATCATATTGATTTTTCTCTTTAGGGAAAGTGATGAGAGATGTGTGATCAGTTGTACTGCTTTTTCTGTTCATTTCTTTAAAGGCTGCAAATTCATCTTACAATTCATTGAGACAATGCACTGAAGCAGGTAAAAAGCAAGCTAAACATCAGGTTGGTTTTATTCAGACTATAAACTTTTATTAGATTATGCATTTGCTATCCTTCTCATTGCTATAAGCGAAGCATCATAATCCATAAAGCAAATTTGGATCTTTCTATTGCCACGAGGAAGCCTGTAACAGGCACCAAGAGCTCCATAGGCTCTATTCTTGTGTAACTACACATTTGTATTCAGTACAGAGAAGTATTTCTGTAAACATGTCATCATGGCCACAAATGACTACAAATCTGATGGCACAGCAAAGGAAGACTGCATGTTGCCTAGGCCAGGGCAATGTTAAAGCTTTTCCTACCAGAAACAACTTCCTATCATCCCCTCCCTTGCATTCCCCCCTTATTTCAGAAACTAGAAACTGCTAACATTTTAGGCTTGATCATTTTAATTAGTATCTCGTACCACAAGGTGTAGTTCCAATAAATCACATAAAGTCAGCTATCATAGAATTCAGCATGAGATGTTCACATCATATCAGGGCATCATTGTATTTCATTTGTTTAGAAACCCCTTATAGAGCCAGAATTTGAAAGCTATGCTTCTGGTCAATTACCCTATAGCACTGCCATTAGCAAATGCAAGCTTAATGCCATCATACGGGCATTAACTAATTTTTCATTCCAACGGGACAGGAAACTCCTGTGCCTCCCAGGCCACAGTATCCATTGGGATTCTTGCTGAGGTATTGTTGATGGTAATCTTCAGCATAATAGAATTCTTGACCCTCTTGGATGTCAGTTGTAATTGTACCGTAGCCACTTTCTGTAAGGACCTGTGAAGAGAGAGCAGTTTGTTAATCACTGTCATCGACATCAGAGTAGCTGGCATTAATGGAGTTTTTACACTTAAAATACTCTACATGAATTATTTCATTTGATTCTCATAACAATCTTGGGAGGTAGGTAATAAATATATTATTATCCTCATTTCACAGAACAGGACCCTGAGGTTAAATAATTTGCTTAAGATCAGAGGATTTGTTTAATGTTTACAAAATACTTTATGTGAATTATCTCATTTGATCTTCACAATGATCCTAAGAAGTAGGGTAGTGCAGAGTACCAACACTGGAATGAGAGGATCTGGGTCTGAATCCTGGCATTGCTGCTAACTGCCTGTTACCTTGGGTAAGTATCTTGACCCTTCTGGGTCTCGGTTTTCTCATCTGTAAAATGAGGGGGTTGGACTGGATGAGATCCAAAATTCCTTCTGGCTCTAATCTATGATGATTCCCCATTTTACTGAGGAGGAAATCAAGGCACAGAAAAGTCAAGCAATTTGCTCAAGATCATACAGCTAGTAAGAAGCAAAGCTGAAATTCGAACCCATGTCCTCTACCTCCTAAAACCCAACTGTTAAAGTTTACATGTAGAACAAAACCAAGGAAAGAGATACTTAGTGATGACTTGACTGCTCGAGCAATGAGACAGCGACAAGATGAACTAGGACAGAGTGAACATAAAGAAGCTCTCCATGAATTAGATGCTTGACCAGGAACAAGTCATTCCACCTCATTGGGCTTCAGTGTTTCCATTTGAATATAAGGTGGTTGGATGTGGCCTTTAAGGTACCTTCTAGCTCTGACATTCTACGTTCCTATAATGCCAAGTTTATAAGCAGTCAACTTTCAAACTAGCCAGGCTGCAAAATATGTAGGATAGGACTGGGGAGATAATAGACCACAGTAAGAGAGTAAAGCTTTACCATTATTTTTTTTTTGGAGGGGAGAAGGCAAGGCAATTGGGGTTAAGTGACTTGCCTAAGGTCACACAGCTGGTAAGTGTGTCAAGTATCTGAGGCTGGAGTTGAACTCAGATCCTCCTGACTCCAGGGCTGGTGCTCTACTCACTGCCCCAAGGCTTTCCTGTTATTAAGCCCTTTGCTCACAACAACCCGTCTTTCAGGTTGTCGACAGTGAATGATCTTAAATCTACTTAAAGGTCATCAAGGAGAGGCCACAAAACCCTTGTTACAACTTTTTGGTCAAACTGAACCATCATCAATATCCTTCAAAATTTAAAGGATCTGTGATTTCGCTGGCATGGACATACCCTCCACCAGTGTGGATCTCCATCCCTCTGTGCCTTACTAAGGCCATCATGAATTACCCTGACTGAAAACTTAAATCACATCAGCTTTCCAGTGATGAGCCTCTCCAAACTTAGCTAGTCTGATCCTTAGATGAGCCACTTATCCAAGGTATCCCTGGAGAATCAATACTGAGAGCATTTTCAGCTTGGTAGGACTGGTAAGAGCTCACAGGCTACTAGTGTGGCTTTTAAGAACCTAGTGGCATAGAAAGGAGGCATCGAAAGGTATACAGTAAGACAATGATCATCAACTAATATCTGTTGAATATATAAATTATATATATAAATATAAAATTTAAATATAAAATATTTAAATTATATATAAATGTAAAAATTATATTTGATTATAAAAATAGTTACAGATTTAAAATTGATATATAGGTAAATATATGACGCCAAAAAGTAAGCATATAAAACAATACTCGTTCTCTTCGTTGTTCTGGCTTTTCTCTCTCAGTGTAGGTTAATTTTGTGTATATTTAGGGCAGGTATCTCTAACATTTATTTTAGTAGAAGATTTTTAAAAACATTTCTCTAAAGCCTTAGGATCACAGTGATTGGGGGAGGATTTTTGACTCCGAAGTCTCAAAGTTAGAGGGAGGAGGTAGGAATTACTTGACAAGTCCCTGAGCAGCTCAGGGAAGGAAACACTACTCCCTACAGGAGTACGGTAGAAGAAATTGGTTTGAAAATATGCCATTAGCAAATAGGCTACATATTAACAACACATTAAAAATATTATAAATTATGATTGAGTTGTATTTCTATCAGACACTAGATTGGTTTACTATAAGGATATACAGACACTACAATATAGACACTATAATAGAACATATTAGTAACATAAATTATGTAATTTATATGATCAAAGCTAAAAACGTTTTTGTGAAAATCCATATCCATTTCTGTTAAAAACACTATAATGTAAAGGAATAAATGAATTTTTCCTTAACATGGTAAATAATATTTATTTAAAACCAAAAGGAAACATTGTTTATAAAATGTAGGAAAGTTAGAGGCCTTTCTGATAAGACTGGGGCAAAGCAAGGATGCCAATTATCATCACTACTTTTTAACATTGTGCTAGAAATACTAACTATAGCAACAAAACAAGAAAGAGAAATTGAGAGAATCTCATTCTAGGCAAGAGGAAACAAAATGATTATTTGTTTTTGCAAATGATATGATGGTCTATCTAGAGAACCTTAAAGAGTTAATGAAAATTAATTGAAATTCAGTCAAGTTGCAGAATATAGAATAAATCCATATAAATAATAAGAATTCCTATTTATTATCAAAAAGGTTCAGGAGGAAGAGACATTCCATTGAAAATAACTACAGAATGTATAATATTTGGGATCCTATTAATACATACGTAGGGACTATATGAATGAAACTGAAAAAAAACCAGACCTAAATAACTGAGGAAATGTTAATTGCTCATGAGTAGGCAAAGGCAGTATAATAAAAATGACAATACCACCTAAATTAACTTGTTTATTTAGTGCTGTACCAATCAATCAATCAATTGATTGCTTTATGGAACAAGGAAATTCATCTGGAGGGACAAAAGATCAAGAATCTCAAGAGAAATGATGAAAAAAGAGAAGTGGTAAAGGCCCAGCTGTACCAGAGCTTGAAATATACGACAAAGTAGTATTCATTGAAACATATTGATTAAAACAAGAGAGATTAATCAGGGGAAGAGATTAAGCACATAATATACAGAAGCAAACAAACACTTTAGTATTGTGTTCAATAAACCCACAGATCCCAGTTACCGAAAAAATGTTGGTAAAACTGGAAAAGTTTGGCAGAATTAGGTACAGACCAACATCTCACACCATACACCAAGAGAAACTCCAAATGGATACATGACTTAGACACAAAAAGGGATATCATTAGCAAATTAGAGGACTAAGGAAGAAATTACCTTTTACAGATGTATGAAGAGAGGAGGCATTCATGATCAAACAAATAATAGAGAGGATCACAGAGGACAAAATGAGTAATTTTGGTTATATAAAATTTAAAGGTTTTAATCAAATGCAGTTATAATTAGAGCAAATTAAATAAAAACAAACCTAAGGCTCTACCTCACTTTCATCAGATTGGCAAATGTGATCAAAGAAGAAAAAGACAAATATTTGAGGGACTCTGGGAAAACAGGCACAGTAATGCACTGCTAGTGGAGCTTGGATTCGGGATAATCATTCTAAAAAGCAATTTGGAACTATGCCCCCAGAGTCACTAAAATGTACACACACTTTGACCCAGTGATACAACTATTAGGCACATACCCTCAATGGATTGAAGAAAGAAGAAAATGACACATCTGTACCAAAATATTTATAGCAACTCTTTTTGCAGGAGCAAAAAAAAAAAAACAACCCAGAAACTACTGAAGATGGCTAAACAAATCATGATATATGAATGTAATGGGATATTGCTGTACCATAAGAAATGATTAAATGGATAATTTCAGAGAATAACTGGAAGACCTATATGAATTGATGCAGAGTAAAGTAAGCAGAACGAAGGGAACAATTCATACAATTTTAAAGAAAAGCAACTTTGAAATACTAGAAAACTTTGAAGAATGCAATTAAAAATCATGATTTTTGAAGGCCAAAGATGAACCATGCTACCCACAAAGAGGTAACAGACTAAAAATTCAGAATGACACATACATTTTGGGACATATACAATGAGGGAATTTGCTTTGCTAGGCTATGTATATTTGTTACAAGAGGTTTTTGTGGGGTTGTTTTTTGTTCAAGACAGAGGAGAGACAGAAAATAAATGCTTGTTAATTGAAAAAATAATACTTTTTTTTAAAAAAGAAAAATCTACCCCTTAAGGCTTAAAGATTGGAGCCACCTGACTTTGGCGATATTAGTCTTTTATATAATGTCAACCTAATGAGTATGTATATATAATGTTTTCATCCTATGTTTCTGATAATGAATAAACTAGGTGGTACAGCGGATAGAACGCTGGGCTGGAGTCAGGGAGATTGGAGTTCAAATGTGGCCTCAGACACTTGCTAGCTGTATGACCCTGGACAAGTCACTTAACCTTTGTTTATCTCAGTTTCCCCATTTGTAAAATGAGGCTAACAACAGAACCTAACTTACCAACGTTGTTGTGAGGACCAAATGAGATAACAATTATAAAGCTTTTAGCACAGTGCCTGGCACATAGTAAGCACTATATAAAGGTTAACTCTTAGTATTATTAAAGTACTTAGTTCAATTCCATATATTTTAAGTGCCTTCTATGGAAGACGGGATTGGTCTAAGATATGCTCTCATGGTTCTAACAGGAGAGAGATGATATATGGATACATGTGTCCATATACATACGTACATACATACACACATGCATACATACATAACTTAGTTTCATACTTTGAGAGCTTTGATTTTGTCACTGTGAGTACTCCTTCCACCAAAGCAGTTCTTAGCTAATTTATGATATGGTAGCAAACCACTGAAAGTTTTTGTGTCCAAAATATTCATTACCTTGGTGGTCCTTTCTCAAATTTCCCTACTTCTATCAAGGCCACCATCATCATTTCATGGTCATCCAGAATCATAATTTCAGTCACCTCAACTCTTCATCCTCCTTCACCCCATATAGGTAAGAAGCTCACAGCACGACTGCACTTCATGAGACACTGACTGACTGGCAAAATCTTACCAACCAGCTCCCAGTTTCTGCCATAGCTGTCAGGCACTTTCCTGTCTCAGCCCAGTGACCCACCTCTAGATTCTGTCTTAGCCCCAGGGAACTCTCCAGACAGGTCCTCAACCAAGGATATAGAGCACTCTCTTCACCTGCTCCCCCGTACAGGACCTCTCTCTAACCAAAGATACTCTGGGCTCATTCCTCAATAGCATGCTCCCATCTCCTTATGCTCTTCCTATCTATGCTCATTTAGACGCCTCTGATTGCCACTTGGTCATGATGAGCAGGGAGGATTGACATGAAAAGCCTCAAGTTTACCAACCAGGACCTGGGTTTGTTATTATGCATTTCTATAGCGCCTTACATTTTCCTGAGCATTTGAATATAATGTGGAAGGGTGGTTTTGCTCATTAGGCTAGGATGACAAAGACTGTGTTTTTCTAAACCAAGTGGGCCACGAAGGCAACATGAAGCTAATCAACCAATGCCAAGAGTGCTATCCAACCACCTGGCTCAGAATCAGCCAATTCTCTCATAGGATTCACAAGTCAACAGGAAGCAATGCCAATAATTTCAATGCCAATCAGCTTCCTTCTGTTTTTCTGATGTGGTATTAACTGACATCAGGAAAAAGAGAACAAGCCTGTTACTATGAAATGGGGCTTACTTACCCAGGGGCCACCATTACAAATGTTCACCTGGTGAGGCTATTTCTTAATTCCAGTCCTTAGCCTGTCTTTTATTTGTGCCATCCCATTGCTGTCCTTGGTTCCACTTTCACTGGCCCTATTTCTGTTTTGGGCCCTACAAGTATGAATGAAGGGCCTGAGATGCTCCACAATAATCATCCCTTCTCCTTGGCAAACAATGGTATCCTCACTATCTCTACTTCCTATGACTCTGTTGACCCATGTCTTCTCCTTAACCGGCTTTCTGATCTTTGTTGTCTGGCATCCTCTGCATCTCAGACCTCTCTGGCTGCTACTTCTCTATCTCTTTTCTTGGTTCCTCGTCTTCTCCTCAACCACTGCCATACATCAAGGTTTAGACTTAGCTCTGCTCATTTCTATATACACTAACTTCTGCGAGGGATTTATCTAGCTACAGTTTGAATAATTACTTGTTCAGAGAAGGCTTCTGAATATCCCTCTGCCTCTGACCTGATGACATTCTTTCCAGCTTGGTTACACTTGAATACCTGATATTTCCATTGGATATCCATGAGGATATCTAAAGCATAACATGTCACTATTAGCACTCACTATAATTTCTGCTAAACTATTTGTTGTTTTTGTTGTTTTCAGTCATGTCTGATTCTTTGTGACCCCATTCGGAGTTTTCTTGGCAAAGATACCGGAGCGGTTTGCCATTTCCTTCTCTGGCTCATTTTACAGATGAGAAAACTGAGGCAAAAATGCTTAAGTGACTTTCCCAGAGTCACACAGCTAGTAAGTGTCTGAGGATAGATTTGAACTCAAGTCTTCCTGACTGCAGGTCAGGTGCTCTATCCACCACACCACATAGCTGCCCATTATTAAACCATTAGCTCATCTCAATTTTCCCATTACTGCCAGAAAAGACCAAAGGCTTCTAAATTTCCCACCATCTTTTTATCTTTCTCCTTTATTCCCAACATCAAAGTCACCATCATGTCCAGTTGATTCTGTCTGTTACGACCTTCTAATCTGATTTATCCCCCTCCTAGATCAGGTGCCATCACACAGCAGTGTTAGGCCTTTTCACAGCTAATATCTCCACTTGTGCCTTTGACCTTATTCTCTCTTGCTTCAGATTCCTCTTCTGGAAGATGATGGAGTTGAACTAAATTATTTCTTAAGGTCTGTTCCAGTACTAAATCTTATGATTCTTGGTAATGTTATTCAGGTTTTGTTTACCAGGTGCCTGGGCTTAATGGGGTGCCTCTTCACTGATCTCTCTGTTTTAACTCTTCAAACCATCTGATATCTCTTATAGTTTTAGAACTGAAAGGAGCTTCAGATGCCATGCAGTCTAACCCTTTCAATTTAAAGATGAGGAAAGTAAAGCCCAACTGGGGTAAGTAAGTGACTTGACCAAGGTAACTTAGGTAGCATGCACTAGAGGTGCAATGTGAACCCAGGTCCTCTCACTCCAGGCCAGTGCTCTCTTCATCACAGCATGCCCAGTAGCATAAATATTTTCCTGGCTCCCTGACCCAATTGTAAACTCTTGAAGTAACTATTTCTCTTTCTCCTCCTTCCCCAAAGTGCCTTCTCAAAGTTCTCCAGCATTCCCAATACATAAACAATATTCAACATCAGACTGCAAGAGACAGTATGTGTTTTCATGATAGTGTTTTTTTCATCCTCCTACTCAAAAATCTTCAGTGGCTTCTTAATGTCTCTAGAAAAAAATATAAACTCCTCAGCCTGGGAATTAAAGCCCTCTTTAGTGGCTTCGCTGTACCTTTCCAGCCTTGTTTCTCATTACTATTCTTCATGCACTTTATGTTCCAAACCAGCCTACTCGAGATTCTCAGCACACAAGTCATCTTCTACCTCCTGCATTTGCACAAGCCACACCTCACATCTGGAATAAGCTCCCTCTTCATATCTGCCTTTTACATTCCTTATCCTCTTTTAAGACTCAGTGCCAAGGACCTATTTGTACAAAAATATTTATAGCAGCTCTTTTTGTGGTGGTTAAGAATCGAAATTGAGGGGATGCCCATCAATTGGGGAATGGCTGAACAAGCGGTGTGGTATATGATTGTGATGGAATATTATTGTTCTATAAGAAATGACAAGCAGGATGATTTCAGGAAAAACCTGTAAAGATTTACATGAACTAATGCAAAGTGAGGTGAGCAGAACCAGAAGAACGTTGTACATGGTAACAGCAACACTGTACAATGATGAACTGTGAATGACTTAGTTATTCTCAGCAACACAATGATCTAAGACAATCCCAAAGGACTCATGATGAAACGTGCTATCCACCTCCAGAGTAAGAACTGACGTTATCTGAATACAGTGTGGAGCATACTGTTTTTCACTTTCTTTTTTTTTTTGTTCAAGTCTTCTTGTACAAAATGAATAATATGGTCATGTTTTACATGATTGCTTACCTTGGCGGGGGGAAGAGAAGGAGAGAAGGAGGGATAGAATTTGGAACTCAAAAACAACCAAATGCTAAATATTGTTTTACCATGTAACTGGGGAAAAATAAAATACTATTTAAAAAAAAGATTCAGTGACCTAACCAACTCTTCTATTGAACCTTTGCTGACCTCCACAGCTATTAGTACTTTCTCCTTTCTCATATAATCCTGGAGCACTTTGGTTTTTTCTTTGACCTTTGTTACTTGCTTGTATTCCTGTTTTATCCCTCCCTAGAAAAAATAACCAAGTTGTGGTTGTATTAATAGAGAGGAAGGATGAGATATTTCAAAGGAAGAATTGGTAATCCTTGCTGAATGGCTGGATGAGGAATGAACAGAATGGAGCCAAAGGTGACTCCAAGGTTTTAATTCATGATGACTAGGGAAACGCTGTTGTCACTGATAGAAACATTGGAAAGGACATTTTGTCTGCTATCCTCCTCTCTTTTATTCCATAGAACCACATTTATTCTAGTAAATACTAGTAAAGTATTCTAGTAGATGCTAGAACAGCATTCATTCTAGCTTTCTCTACAAAATGGATTAGGGAGACAGACTGTAGCAAATGACAAAAGCTTGTTTGGAAATTAGTGGATTGTAGAGATTTAAGATTGAATTCAATAAGCACTGAATAAGTATCTACCAAATTCAAAGAACAAAGACAAAACAAAAACGATCACAACCCTCAAGGAACCTACATTATACAGAAGGGATTCAACAGGTGGCCAGATATGTAAATAGGAAGTAATTTTGCAAGGGATGGAATGCTAACAACTAAAGAGATAAGGAAACAGTTCCCAAAGGAAAACCACAGATATCTCAATGGCTAGAATTCCCCAGTAATAACATGCCTAGAATCACAGAATGATGGAATATTTAGCTTTGGATGAAAGGCAGTCATCTCATCAAACTCCTATGGAATGATGGAATCCCCAGCTACGAAAGTCTATGGGCTTGATGAGAGTGCCCCGCTAATTCTCTTTTCTTTTCATCTGAAGCAATGTACTCTGTCTACTGGCCTTCTGGTTTCCTTGGCCTTGGAACAAGCATTCTGTAGAACTGGAGAAGGAGATGGCATGAACTCCTTCAGCAGTCAGTCTGGTGAAGCCTCTACCCTTCTAAGAGTAAGGTTTTTAAATGTACAAAATAAAATATACAGAATTACAAAATAAGTCAATTACATTGAAATACAATTGTAAAAACATACAAATAAACAAAAAAACACGTGCAGGGACCTGAGGTTAAGGGCCTTAAGTGGTTTCAAAGGTTACTGAAAAAGTCACAGAATGGGGCTGACCTGGCAGCCTACTTTAAAGTCACATTCTGTATTTCCACAAGGTCCTTCTCCAGCTCATTTTACAGCTGAGGAAAACTAAGGCAAAACAGTGGCTTTCCCAGGTTCACACAGATAATACATGGCTGGATTTGAACTCATGAAGATGAGTCTTCCTGATTTCAAGCCCAGTGCTCTATCCACTGCACCACAGAGCTGCCCTAGCAACTCTCCAGAATTAACTTCCACACAAATCTTCCATTCTTGTCAAACTGGTCTACCCTAAATCTCCTGGGTGAGATAAGATGTCATGAAAATAGAACTGTGCTAGAATTTAGAAGACCTGCATTCTAGATGCCAGTCTGCCTTAAACTTAGCTCTCTGACCATGACTGAGTCACTTCATGTCCCTTTTATTGTCTCTAAAATAAGGATGGTGGACCTCAACTATTCTCTAAGGTCCCTTCTAAATCCAACAGCCCAGGATTCCTCTGTCTTATTTATGCTTCCTGACCCCTCTGGGAACCTTTGCTCCCCTCCACCCTCCTTCCTGGAATGCTCCTCCTTTCTACTTAGCCAGTCCTTCCTTCCCTGTCAAGCTTTCTCTGACAGCCTGATAAGCCATGGGAATTCCTCCCACCTCTGATCTCCTATAGGATTTGTTGTTCTATCCAGCCCCTTTCACTCACATCCCAAGAGTGTTAATTATCTTTTCATGTCCAATCTTCCTAGTGGAATGGAGACTCCTTGAAGGCAGGAGTTTTGACTTATGTTCTTTGTATTCCACGGCTCTCACTCTCCTCCCTTCCCAAGCGGCCCCCCACCCCCACCCCATTCCTAGCATTTGCCCACTTGGGACACTGGCTGGGTCATTAAATTATTGAACTATAAAGAGACTAGATGAGCTAAGACTGGTTTGAAGAACACAGCAAGGTTAAGTAAAAATGCTTGGGATCTCTTCCAGCTCTAACATTCTAGGTTAGAATAGAAAACAGCTTCTGTCTAGTCACATGTTTCCTATTCTAGGCATTCGGAAGCTGAGCTCCAGAATTCACAGCTTCCTGGGAATAGAGGCATGCCAGCTTTCCACAGCAACTGCTGCGCCATGCTCTGGACACAGGTGCAGATTTGGCTACGCTACCTACTGGCAGCTACAGGGCTTCAGGATTGTAGGCAGTGGGCAGGGTAGGCAGAAGGAGGTGAGGAGGGAGAATTGAGAAATTTTCAGGAAGCTTCCATTTCTATCACACCTCCTCCTCCCCCCTCTAATTATACTAGTGAACGAGATCTGGAATATTTCAACCTCCCTGAAAAGATGAAGATTCTCTGCTGAGATTTCAATGTGACACTTTCTTTGTCTATCTCTTTAAATCTGAGAGAGAATTCTAAAGAAACTCCCGTGCATAAGGGTAGCAGAGACAACCCAGTTCAGGGCTGTGAACATCCTTCTTGATTTCAATCCGTATTAGCACTATGTCACCTAGGACAGTAGGATGAAAGCAGCCTCCCCAAATGGAATATTACTATTTAACTAAACTTTATATTTAGAAATTAATTTTTTAAAAAAGATATAATTCCATAGAAAATTAGAGAAAAAAATCTTTCAAGAATCAAGCAAAAAAAAAAAAAGGTGAGTTCAGAAGAGAATTAAGATGATTCAAATTTCCTTCTGGGTCTCAGAGCACAGTTTTCAGCACCTGTGAAGTATACACATACAGAGAAAGGCAGCTGTTTCATTCTGTACCATATCATGTGGTTATTAGAATTGGGGTTATGGGGAGTGAAGGGAAACAAGGGGACTGCAGATAGGCTCTCTCTCCTGGCAGCCTTCCCTGGAGTATGAATAGCAAAAAAAAATCTGAATGCCTATACTGTCAGGTCCAAATGATTTGTATGGCTGCTCTGCAAGTATTTGTAGCCAAGGATGCCCTGGGACTTAACACTGGCTCTAGCCGTTGCTACAGGGTCCAGCATGCCCTCAGCACTGAATGTCATTCCTACTTCTAAATTCCATTGAGCATTTTACTCATACACAGGCACACTTCATCCCTAGCCTTAATCCAAACTCACTCCAGTCTTAGCTTGGGCCCTGCCTCACTAAAGAACAGGATTTCTAAGGCCACTGAGTCACACATTCCCTGTGGTTGAACGGCGGGAAAGAGGGGTGTCCCCTGGCATTTGAGCCTCTAGGTTGTAGAAACAGTAAGGACATTATCAGTTCTAGTCCATGAGTCTAACGTGGAACCTCTAGGACAAGTTATCTTTCCAACAAAATCAGACCCTTTAGTCAAGCATTACTACAGTTGAGTTCTTGTGATTAGCAGTAAGGACACAAAGAAAAGTAAAAAATAAAAAAAACCAAACCAAATCAATAGGACCTGTTCTCAAGAAATGTACATTCTAATGAGGAAGAAAATATGAGCTGCTTTTGATATGTCCTACTGCTATTAATGGCACCCAGGCTCAGAACCTCGGCATCATCTTTGACCCTTCCTTCTTCCTCATCCCAGCTCCTCTCTATCCATGCTCGATGACCTGGAAGTCTGTGATCCTATGGCTGTTCAAGAAATTTCAGAGGCTGCTTTTGCCTCTAGGATAAAAGACAAACTCCTCTGTTTGTCATTTAAAGCCCTTGACAATCAGGCTGCAACTAGTTTACCTGTCCAGGCTTAGTCAATCGATAAATCCATAAATAAACATTTCTTAAGGGCCTAATTATATGTGCCAGGCATTACACTAAGAGTGAGGATACGGAAAGAGGCAGAAGACAGCCCCTGCTCTCAAGGAGCTTACAATCTAATGGAGGAGGTAACAAGCAGACAAATAGGTACAAAGCAAGCTACATACAGGATAGATGGATAATTAACAGAGGCAAAGCACTGGAATTAAGAGGGGTTGGGAGAAGGCTTCTTATAGAAAGATTTTAGCTGGGACTTAAGGCAAGTCAGGGAGGTCAACACACATCACATAGTGCACATTACTGTCCTTCACGCCCTCTATGCCCTGGCCAAACTAACTTATGCTTTTCCCTCACATGATAGTCAGTTGCCTATCTCTTTGCAGGCTCTTTTGTACAAGCTCTTTTCCATGCCCCAAGCTCCTCTGCCCAGGGTCCATCACAATCTGCCTTCTAAACTAAGTGCTTTGCAAATCACAAAACGCTATATAAATGTCAGCTATCTACCCTCATCTCACATTATTCCTTCATTAACTTTATGCTCCAGCCCAAATGGACGTTTCCCCAGTTGCTCAAACATATCCCCCTCTTCTCCTTGATTGCCTTTGACTTACTGCTTAACATTTCTGATTGTTAAAATACTACCCATCCTTCAAAGCCTAGTCTAAATGCTACCTCTTCCATGAAATATTCTTTACTTATCTCACTTAGACAAGTACTGTTCCTCCTCTCAGAACCCTTATATAATTTTGTGCACTTTTATGCACTTATCACATTTTATGTTGTTTCAGAGTTATTTATGGTCAGATTTTACCATCTCTACTACACTGTAAGCTCTTTGAGGGCAAGGTCTATGTCTGGAGAGGCAGTGTGGTAAACTGTAAAGACCCTGGACCTGAAGTCAGAAATCATAGATTTGGGTTCTGTTGCCACTACTTATTAGCTGGGGGACCTGGGGCAAGTTATTTTTAATTGCTCCAAGACTCAGTGTCCTAATATGTAAAGTGGGAATAATGTTTTCACTTCCTAACTGAGAGGGTTGTTATGATGACAGCATTTCGTGAAATTTTATATCCTTTATAAACTGCTTTAGCATGGTTTATTGATCTTGCTCCTTAAGAAGCATCTCTTGTGTGCTTGAAGATGATGCTTCCAGGAAGAAGATGGATAATAAGAGAAAAAAAATCCAATATGCTCTAAGGATCAAAAAAGTCATTGGGGTCACCTCCTTCAGTATATCTAAATAATAGGAATCTAAGCTAAATCTTCAGGAGCTACTAATATGAAAATCTATTTCATTCATTTCTTCATTTTGAAGGGGAAATCACCATACTGTAGTTCTCTGTTTAGGGTTCCTATGTTTTATTATATTCTAGGAAGCTGGGAACCATTCAGAAAATGTTAAGAAATCCATATCATCTTAAGTTGATCACAAAGGACTTTTATCTGGGCAGCTTCTTCATTCAGTTAATACTCAGAAACCTGCCAAAATAATCTTCCTTATGTTACTTATGTTACTCCTCTGCTTAAATCTACCAGTGGCTCCCTATTCCCAATTGGAAAAAATGATATTCTCTTTGATCTGGTATTTGAGGCTCTCCACAATCTAGCTCTCATCTTCCTTTTCAGTCTTATTTTATACTATTACCCCTAATGTAGTCTGCATTGCAGCCAAATAGAACTGCTAGCTTTTATCTGATGCTGTTCTGCTCTTTCCTGTTTCCTGTACTTTCTTTTCAACTCTGCTAATGGTTATCATTATATTATCTTAAGGTCTGCTTGCTTACCACCTCCTCCATGAAGCTGTCTCTGATCGCTCCAGTTGAAAGCGATTTCTCACAATTTCCCAGAGTATTTTGTGTATTTGTCCCATCACGTCCTACCCTATATTATACTTATTTATATACAATGTATGCATCTCACATCACTCTGTTGTCATTCTTCTATCTATGTACTCTCCGGATGATCTGACTCAGCTGGAACTTTCTGCAGATCTGCTTTCTGCTTTACAGCTTTGCACTGCTTTGTAAGACAAAACCATTCTCGATCTTCCTCCATACGGCTTTGCAAATGGACTTGCCATTCTAAACTAATGTTGCCCTGTGAAATGCTTGCTGGCTAAGGTAGTTCTGGTAGCTAGGTGGCACTGTGGATAGAGCTCTGGACTTGAAGCGTGAAGGAGACCTGAGTTCAAATTTAGCCTCGGACACTTGCTAGCCCTGTGACCCTGGGTAAGTCACTTATCTGTCTCCCTCAGTTTCCTCAACTGTAAAATAGGGATTAAAAATAGCATCTACCTCTTAGGGTTATTGGACAAGTCGCTGAAGCTCTCTGGGCCTCCATTTCCTCACTTGTAAAATGTTAGACTAGATGGCTTTTATGGCCTCTTCTAGCTCTAAATCTATGATCTCATACACTTTTAAAAGAAATGGTGACAGCCAGAGTCTTTGCTTTTACCTGTTTCCCATTTTTCATTCGCTAGATCACTTAAATAGGTTGTAAAGGAGATATTATATAATTATACCCAGTCTTCTCAATTTTCCTCTTTAATCTCAAGTTAATTTTGACCTTTGCTCTAACCAGCTGGCCAACTTTGCACATAACAGGCAATTTATAAAATATTTGTTGGATATGAATTTTAACAAACATCTACCATGGACACCACTGCATCTGCTAGCCTCTGAGGGGGATGCCAAGCACACCAACGTGGACCCTCCCTCAAAAAGCACGCAGTGTAATAGATTGGGGAAAGCCCCTGCACAAATAAGTATGTGATAAACATCAGAAATCCTTATACAGCAAAGGCACAAGGGGTTATTAGATCTGACAAAAGAGGGATCCTTATTGTCTGAAGGAACGGAAAAAGGCCTGTTACAGAAACTAGAATGAGGTGGGCATTTCAGGAATAAGGAAGGCAACTGATCAGAGGGTGTGTCTGAGGGATGGCAGACATTCTAGTTCCTACCACTGCGGGGAGAATATGGACCCACTCCGCAACTATAGAGACCTTTTGGGGCCTCTCAGGCTTCCCAGTAGTCAGCAACCCTCCCATCAGCATTACCAACCCTTCTGCCATCTGGACAGGCTACTCCACTCTAGCCACGTAGGCCTGCTTCCTCGTAGCTAACAACTCACTCATTCTTCTTTCTCTCCGGACATTTTTCTCAAGTCGTTTTCCTCCCTAGCAGGATAGCCTGTCAATACCATCCTTTCCCCACAAGATGGCATACGCTTCATTTTATTTTTCTTTTAAGAACTGATAACCAGGAATTAAAAGACACCATAATATACCAAAATGAAAACTGGGAGAACAATTGACACAATGATAAAAATATCATAGAGAAAAGCAACCCTGAAAGACTGTAGGATTCTCATCACAATGCAAGGATAATGCATTGATCAGAGAAATGAAGATGAACCATGCTATTCACCTTCTGATAAGTAGAGGTGATGAACTTAAAATGCAAAAAAAAAAAAAAAAGACATACATTTTCAGATATGGCTAGTGTGGGAGTTTGTTTTGCTGGCCTATGCAGTTATGTATTGAGAGATTTCTTTTTCAAGGTTGTTTTTTTTTAATTTGTTCATTTGGGAGAGGGGGTAAGAGGGAGGGACAGATGAAATTTTTAAATGCTTGTCAATTCACAAAATTTTAAATATGTACCATAAAATTCATTCTAACAAGCTTTTAAATTGCAAAATGATAGGGACATAGAGTCAGAAGGAACCTTAGCAAATCATCTAGCCCAATTTCATTTTACAGATGAAGAAACTGGGTCGTAGAGAGGTAAAAATGATGTATTCATTGTCTTACAGTTAGTGGCAAAATCAGGTCTAAAATCCAGGTCCTCCAATTCCCCGCTCTAATTTTCTTCACTTTTCCATGAACTCTCAATATATTGCACTGATATATCATATCTATGTGGGAAAATAATTTAGATATGTCTTTAATATAATTATTGTGCTGTTCCTATTAATAGACTCTTATCACAGTTCAAGCTATACAAAGAGAACTAACAAATATTACACAGTATAAAAATGAAGTAACAATTCAGAATATAATTCTCTGTTGTCATAGGGTTTAAAGATGAAAGATTTAGTCCAATTGTCTTATTTTATAGACCAGGAGAAATGAAGTAATTAGCCCATGGTCACAATGCTTTTAAGTGCCAGGTCCTACATTCAAACCCTGATTCTAAATTCAAGGCTCTTTCTATTCAATCACATAGCCTCTGGTCAGATTTTTCCAAGTTGATCTCCCTCATGCTCTGCTGGCCCCAGTGATTGATTGCTGATCCATCTCAAAGATGCAAGACACCTCAATAGATGATATACTGAACAAAAGCCCTGCGTTGGTGTTCATCTTCAAGCATTTTGAGAACAGGGGGTGGGGCTTCATTTTTATCAGCTCCTGGCACAAAGTAGGGCTTAGGAAATGCTGGCTGTTGTCATTGCCGTCACTATGCTTATAGTGATAGATATCCTGCTTTAGGGTCTGCAGACTGGCTTGTGAGAGCAAAGAGTTAAGTCAGAAATTTAAGCAATGAAGAAACAATGGAACCCCTGTTCTGTTTGCCATTGGCTAATCATGCATTCTCTGAGCCATGAGCCCTTGTCAATATAGCAAGAATAGCCATCTGTGTGGAGAAGTGAGCTCCTATTCTCTGAGAAAGTTTCTCAGACTCTGGCCAAGGCCATGAGAGCAGGCTCAGTCCATTTGCAGATTTAGATGAAGAGTGAGTCAAACTCTACACTCCTTCCCTTTTAATGAAAGACGGCTAGCATTGATATCATGGCTGTAAGGCTTGAAAAGCACTTTATATATGTTAACCCATTTGATCCTCACAACACCCATGTAAGGTAGGTGCTATTATGGCCCAGGATAACACAGCTAGTTAAATGTCCAAGGCAGGGTTCAAACTCTTTTGTTCCTTCAACCAATGAAAATGCTCAACGGTCCTGAAGTGAACATCCAGGAGGGGAGGTAACAGATAACTGATCATTGCTTTAGGATCTTAGGGAAAGAAGGAAAAGTGTTGATGCATATTAGAGATGGAATCTTTCTTTTAAAAGAAAAAAGGGAAAAGTGAGAGGCTGCCTTTGGTATTACCCCTTGAGACCACAGAAACTGTGCTTCTCAAAGAGCTGCTGGAAATTCGTCTTGAGAAGTAGATTAAAACAACCACAGCACCCCCTATCTCCGCTCTCCCACTTCCAGGCTTCCGCTGGTTGTAAAAAAGAACATCCCATCAATAAACCTCAATAGGATATGTAAGTTTTGCGTGGGGCCCATCTTTCATCTCCCTGGTATGGCTACTGGCTTACCACAAAAATCACTCATTTAGAAAGCATTCACAGCTAAATGGTAAGGAAATGGACAGGAGAGCTTGATCAATTTTCCTTTTCATTCAAAGCTTACTAAACCAAAATAAAACTAATTCACTTTTCTAACTTACCAAGGCAATGCTATTCCCTTACTGGAATTCCCACCATCACTATCACCCCTCTGGGTTGGGCAAAAAAAGGTGAGGGAAGTATTTCCAAAAGATCCTTGTGAAAATGCTTTTTATTATTAGGAGGGGGAAGAGAAAAGGATCATCTGGTTGGGTTAGGGCATCTCCTCCTTCGCTTAGTATTAGGCCACTCAGTTTGGCATGCAATATGAGGCGGGAACAAGATCTGATAGAAAGAGTGCTAAACCTGGCACAGCACACAGCAGGTGCTCATTAATACTCACTGAACACCTTTCTGCTCATAGAAATGATACCTTAGATCACAACCGAAATGACTAGTATGGTCCTCAAGTTTCTGCTTTACTTTGGAGGAGAAAAAGCAACAACTTTACCATTAGCATAATCTTCCTGGCATCAGCATCTGCTCAGGATCCTTAGCTTCCTCTGAGGCTCTACTCAGGTGTTTATTTCCTGATTCCCTCTCCCCCTCCCCCATTTCTCTCTCTCTCTCTTTCTCTTTCTCTCTCTCTCTCTCCCCCCAAATTAAATTATATCTATCTATTTAAATGCAGCATGTTCCCTAGAAGTATATAACTTTCTTGGAGGAGAGAGGCTGTCTCATTTTTGTCTTAGTATCCTGGTACCTAGCATGGTGCCTGGCACTGAGTAGGCCCTTAATCAACGTTTATTGAATATAACAAAACAGCCATCCCCTCTTGGGTTCAAATCTTGCCTCAGACACTTCTTAGATGTGTGGCCCTAAGCAAAGTCACTTAACCTTTCTCAGCCTCAGTTTCTGCATCTGTAAAATACGGATGCCTTATAGGGCTAATGTGATGAATAAACGAAATCAAATTTGTAAAGCACTTTGCAAATCTTAAGGCACTACATGCTAGCTGTTGTTATCATCTCTGGGACTCATACTGTTCAGCATCACTGTTCCTCCACCAGATTGATTTTTTTCCCCCTGTTCAAACCTATATCTCCTTTTATAAACCTCCAATTGGATTCTTTTTTCTCAGATTCATCAGTGTACCTGACATAACAGACGTTCCTGGGGTCAAGAAACAAGAGCCACTTTCCTGACCTTGCCTTGGTTCCCCTGCCTCCTCCTCTGGTGCACATTCAACGGCTCATGATCCGGGCTACTCCTTCTTCCTCTACAAAGTAGGAAGTAAGGTTGTTTCTTGGACTCCTGATGGCCCAACAGCTAGCGAGCCATTCCCTAACGAAAAGACCAAGGCCTGCCATAGTCCTTGACCTATGCCGGAGCCTGATTCAGTGGTTGTTTTCTTGGGCAAATTTGGGGTTGGCTAGACTTTTACTGAGCAAACATTCTTTAAAAAAAAAGATGGAAGTTATTTTTATAGCTTTTAAATAAAGCCACTAGAAAAGAAAATGCTATCGATTTGGTGCTGAATGGAGGCTCCTTGATTCCTGTGCTCAGCACATGTGGAACATGCTGCCTATGTCCCATAATGTTAACTCCCCATCATAATATGATTTAAATCTGCCCCTGGTGTTTCAGCCGTGGAGTGGGACTACAGTGCCTATTATTTTCCTCCTGAAAGACTCCAAACCGACACAAACCCAAGGCCCTGCTGCAGTAATGGAATTTTGTTTTTTGATTCAATCAATTACAGTTAGTCAGAGGAAGAAAAAGGTCATTCAGACAACAACATGATATTTACAAGGGACTTTAAGCTCAGAAGCATTACCCGTTTACAAGCTACAATCAGAATTACGTGGACCCTCCACAACTTGGATGGGTTGATCTCTAAAACAAATGGAGAAGATCGGAAAAGAGGTGAAACTATTAATTCTAATGTAATGTTTTTAAACAACTTGCTTGTGTAAATGAATAACCCATGTAAATTCTAATTGGGGACCTCGGATCAGACACTTATAACTCTGTCTTATAGTTTAAGTTTCCATATTTTTTTATCTTAAGGGTTTTCATTCCTAAACCTACCAGGAATTTGCTTGTGACTGTGGATAATGCTCTCTACCTCCTGGAACCTCAGTTTTCTCATCTGTAGAGAACAGGAATTGGACTAGATGATCTCTAAGGTCCCTGGACCTTAGCCACCATTTCTATGACCTCTGAGGTAAATCTCATATTGCCTTCAGTCCAATCCAACAAGCATTTATCAAATACTATGGAGACAAAGAGAAATATGAATAGTTCTGGGCCTCTAATATGTTGCCTTCTGCCTCATGTTATCCTGGGTCTCTTACATGGTTTGCAGTTCAAGATTATGTAGTTACAGATTCATTTTCTTCTTTTGATGAAAGAGGAAGTAGGGTCTAGCTTCCACTTAAAAAGGATGCAGATAACAAGTGGAGCTGGAGTTAGGGGCAGGGGTTGTTTCAGGTCCACGGGAAATTAAGTCTGGCCACAGAAACGTTTCCAAGGCCTCTTTCACCTAAATGCTTCAAATCTGCATTTGCAGAGGAAAACTGAATAATGCCCCAAAAGAGTCACAACAGAGGTAGATAGCCATGTGCCAGTCAGCATCTGGCCAGCATGGGGAGTATGCACATGAGTGCCGAACAGGAGCTCTCAGGTTGGAGTGACTATGCAGCAGAGAGAAAGCCAGCAGGTGGAAGAAATGAGGCAGCCACGGAACTCCAAGGACTGCAGACCCATAGGGTACCCTGGCGGCTGGCTGTTAGGCAGACGATGAAGAGAAAGGGGACTCCGGCATAGGGGCTGAACAGAGGAACCAGGTGAAGACATTTAGCTGGCAATATGGCCATGATCTTCTGGGACCTCATTAAGGTAGTGCTATTAGGCACATAAACTTTATTGGTCCAATGGTTCAGATTTAGAGACCTCTTCTTTCTTGCCTAGGTCCTTGAGACCTTGTGTCTACATAGAAGGCTGAAATTCCACATGTCACCACAGCAGTGCCAAGATAATTTAGCCAGTGACAAGGCTGATATACAATGAACCCTAGGGGTAATGAGAGAAGATGGCACTTACGTGGCTTTGCAGTACTTGTTGGTATAAGACTATATACTACCTTTGGGAAATTTTGGCCCCTGATCATTGAGTGTATATAAAGCTAATAAAGATTTCTTTGATATGTGATATTGCACATATGTTCTAACATGTGTAATACCATGAAACCATATATACCTTTAGTATATGTGCATCTGTTACAACTTGCAAAGACTACAAATTTTTAATGAAATAGATGATTTAATGTTAATTGTGGCCTTTAGCATTCAAAGGAGTACATGACTTTGCCAGGCTGGAAGTGTGTGGAAGGGAATATAAATGTAAGATGTGTAGTGTCGTCTGGCTTAGTCATAAGGATGTTTTTCTTCTCTGGGCAACCAGAGGCAGTTCTTTGAGGGGAGGGGTAAGGCACATATTGCCAAGGTAGGCCCTAAGGCATGTAGGGCTGATTGGCCATAAGTAGTGAAGGGGCCAATGATGTGAGTGTGAACACACTACCAAGAAAGTGACACTGCAGGCGGAGAGTTCACCTGGGGACTGCAGGGTTAGTGGGCCAAGGGAGGATCCAAGAGCCCAATGCAGCGGCAGTAGTATCAGCAGCAATGGTGGGAGGGAGGTGCAAAGTGGGAAGCAGATGAGCACCAAAAAGCTGCTGCTCCTTCACAGAGGCCCTCACGTGTGTTCACTGATTGGCAGAAATCTTACAGGAAAGGGGGATGTTGTACTACTGATTGTTTTTCTAATTCAGTACTATTGTGAATAAACTTGTTTCAAAAATTATTTTGTAAGTCTCAGAGCTCACATGGACAACACAGTGGGAGTAGAGGAGCAGAGAGTAGGGCTCTTAGACATAACCTGTTTTTCTGACTGTTTTCAAGAGGAATCCTGGGTGGGGACACAGGCCACACAGGGCATTAATATGGAAAGCCCTCTAAAGACTGAACTCGGTCTGCGTGGGCTCAAAGCCAATCCTGACGTATGGGTTACATTAGCTTTTTTAGCATTGAGTGATATCTTGATGCACCATGAAAGAGAAGGATAGCACCAAAGATGTCAGGCATCAAGCTATTTAAAATGCATAACAGGCATATAGGGAATCTTTAGGGAGAAAGAGAAAGGAGCAAGTACATTTCAGTCTCATTATAACCTCATCCATAGGGCCTCATGTCAATGGTGACATCTCCCTTTACTTTCATAACTTCATTTTCAGGAGATTCTCACCTCTCAGGAGAATTGAATCTGTACTCAAGGTGTGCTGACACCAGGTGGTGACTGTACCTCAATCATAACCATGTGGTCCAAAGAGCTGATACCAGTGGTGTGGCTTAACGGAAAAAGTAATATTAGATCAACACACTTTTCATTCTTTACTTTTTAACCACAATAAAAGTATTAAAATACCTAAATTCAAGTATTACAAAATACTACACCACATTTAATGGTATACCCTTTTGAAGAAAGCAAACTAACTACAACTCAGTACTTTTGAAATTAATCTTGTTTTTGTGGAAGGAGATAAGAACTGTATTTTCATTCTAAAATAGGTAACAGAACCTTCCTGTTAGGGAAGGTTATACTTCCAACTCACCAGGTCCAGTTGGCCTGTATAGGCACAAAGCCCCACCACCTTCCTCCCGGTTTCTATCTTAGCCCCTCAGGGACTTTTATAGCAGGGCCCAGGGGGCTATCCAGAGACTGGGAACCAGCTTTCATCAGCCCCCAGGGCCTTCTCCAGATGGGCCCATTTAAGAATTCCACTTTTTGCCTCCTACTTCTGCCTGTGATGAATCTGGCCTCCCAGAAGCTCCCAGAACACAACATCATCACCTGAAACAGAAGCCAAATCTCAAGTGGGGGCCTTGAATGTGTCTGCTCCCAAAAGAACTCTATCTAATTACTATTACTCTGTTTGGACTCATTTCTCAATTTTTAGCATACTCTTACCCTCTTTCCAAGAGATATAAAAACAATGACTACCAGTGTACAGACCTTGGTCTCCATCCCCAAATGCCTGCTCCCTTACAACTATTCACCTCCACCTAAGCCTCCAGTGTTTTGCTCCACAGCTGTCTGACCCTTTCTGTCCTACCCTCTGGAATACATGCTGCATAATTAACAAACTCTCCTTCATCCTGAACCTCTTCCTTTCTTATTCTTCCAATCTTCTGATACTCACTGTAACCAAGCTGATAAAACTGCTTCCCTTAATACCTCTTCTGCCCAAATCCTAAAAGTTAGCTTTTCTCATTGACCAGTAACTTTCTGTCTTTAGGGATAGTACAGCTAGTCATAAATGACATAATTCTGCATTCTGAGTAGTGACTCCCTTCTCCCTCCTGTCCCTGGGGTGCCACTCCACATTATGGTAGAGTACTGAATCCAACCAATCAGAAAACAATTGCTGGATAAGCCTGGGGAAGGTTCTTTCCCTCTTCTCTCTCTCCTCTTTTTCACACCACCTCCTCTCTTCTCTACCAATTCCATCTTGGTAGAATCTCTTCTCTCATGTTTTCCCTTAAATTTTTTTTATTGTCCAAATTTTGATTATCTAGGAATACTTATCTCCAATCTACAATATTGTAATTGTCTCCTTGTAATATAGTTTCCTCTAATATCAAGTTCTTCTTGAACCAATTAATGATGCTGGTGGGGCATGACTATATGTCTGATTCCAAATAATCAGAGAAAGACTTCAATTTGCCTTTCCATTTTCCATTTTCTCCTTTTGTTTGTCTCTTGAAAGGGGCAGAAGCCAAAAGAAAGAGATGTGTGAGACCACATAGCTGCCTTTTGCCAAGTCAGAAGAAAATAGGTTTCTATTCTCTCTTAAAAAAAGGCAGAGGGAGGGAAGAACCTTCTTCCTCCCAAAAGGCATCAAAGGGCTAAGCTAGATGATCAGTAATTTAAATACAATTTCATGGTTCCTAGAAGTTCATAACTTTCATAGTCTGCTTTCTGCATTCTATACAGTTTCTAGGTACAAATTCAAGCTCGTTATCAATGTAGCCTAACATTTTATGATAATATTCAATAAGAAACATAACACATTTTAAATGAAGTTTTATCACATCAGGAAACCATATACATGATGGTACCTCAAGAAAAGCCCCCATACTGCTTTTTGTTGGCTACTTATTCAAAAGTAATCTAATTAGAATGTGTCTAATTTCTGATGATGAGTAATATGCACACCTATCCAATTATTTACCTTGTTTTTGCTCTTTTCTCCATCACATCATTCAATTCAATTTATTAACTGAAATATGCACTATATGCAAAGTACAGCGTTAGGCACTGGAGAGACCAAACTTTTTAGAAATGGTGCAATCCCTCTTAAGAGGCTTATATTCTGTTGGATGAGTACAGCACACACATATACACACACATGCTCACGTGATTAAGTAAATGCAAAGTAAAGTAATGAGGGCAACAGAGAAATCTGAACAAAATGCTATAGGAGAATTTGAAGAAAGAAAGAATACATTTAGCTTTGAAGGATTACCAATCCAATCATGGCGTCTCTAGGGCTAAAACCAGCAAAGAGA
This sequence comes from Trichosurus vulpecula, assembly GCF_011100635.1. Classification (NCBI taxonomy): domain Eukaryota; kingdom Metazoa; phylum Chordata; class Mammalia; order Diprotodontia; family Phalangeridae; genus Trichosurus; species Trichosurus vulpecula. The sequence goes on along the minus strand of NC_050575.1, from coordinate 293,097,388 downwards.
TTGGGTGTGCCAATGAGTCTCCCGTGTGGTTCCCTATCAGTTTACATAAAGCGGCTCCCTGACTTAGGGAGGACCAGTACTTGGGGGAATGGATGAACCATGCTAAGGGAAATGACTTCTAACCTGGAGACATGATGAGTAAGATGTGGTCAGCTACTCAGCATATTCCTTTCTTGCTCTTTACTAGGTAGCCGGTGGCTGCTACTTCCACAGTCTGAAGGATGAAACTATGCTTCCTGTAAAAGGAACAGGCTTGGCTATGCAATACCTATACTAATGCTGCAAATGGTTTTTAATTTGTCTGCCCAGGGCTGAAGGGTCTGGAACTCTGTCTTTTGAGGAAAGGATGAAGGAACCAAGTATGAGATTCATTTTTCTTCGTGCCAGGGTATGAAATAATGAACTGAAATTCACTGGTATTTTCCCATGAGACTTAGCAGCAGGTGATCATAGATTTATTGTGGCAAGGGGCCTTATGGGTCATCTAGTCCAACCACCTCATTTTACAAGTGAGGGAAATGAGGTCCAGAGAAGATAAACGATTGGGATTTGAATCGAGGACCCATGATCCCAGATCTAGCATTCTCTCTACACGCTCACTCTATTAAAAACCGAAAGAGATGATATAGTACAACCTAAAGTCAAACTCATGAATAAAGTTCAGGGAGTCTAGAAACTTGGATGAAAAAAATTTTACATTTTCACTGACCTTTGATTTTCATTGCAAACCAGTGTCTTATTTTATGTTTCTAAAAACAGGATTCTGAGAAGGGGTCCATAGGCAAAAAACTAAGAATTCCTGCTCTCTTCCAACCTTCTTTTTTTATAGAAGCCCATCGGGGTGATTAAGTGATTTGCCTAAGGTCACACAGTTACTGACTGGCAGAGCTGGCACTAGAACTCATATCTCCCATCTCTCAGTCACTAAATAGGGCTCTTTCTACTCTATGTTACATGGCCTCCCTATGAGCCTGTGTATTTTCACCCATGATTCAAAGCCAAGAGCTTCCCTGAAATGTCAAAAGCACTTCTACCATTTGTAGGCTGGGTCTGTCCTGACCCCCTAATTCCTTTTTGAAACTGTGAAGGCTTCTAGATTCCGGATTCACTTTTCCATTTTCAGAAATGGTCCAAAGATCTACAAACACTCACCACAGACACATTTATCACCCTTGCTAATATGAAAAGGGATCTGGAGTCTTGGGGGTGGTGGTGGGAGATATGCCGACAAGAAGCTTGGCAACTCAGGGATTGGACTCTGTCTCTTGAAGCCTCTCTTATAAACAAACAACATGAGACTGAGAACCAGGGACCCTTAGTTGTGTTCTCACCTCTGTATTGGGTAACATACTCTGAGATCTATGACTATAAAGGGCCAATAAGCCTTCACCACATCAATGTATCTAGCAAAGAAGGCTGAAATCACATTCTTTCTCTGCAGGATGAGGTGAAGGAGAGTCCAGCCCAGTCTTGCTTTTCAATGGTGAGGTACTAAATTAAAAAATTGAAATAAAAATAAGAAAATTAAAAATATATAAAATAGGGGATGAGGGTGAGACCTTAATTCAATCTCCTCCCTCCTAGTTTGGGAATTGAAGGGTTTTTTTCATCCTTTTCCCCTGAAGGTGATGAACTGAATACAAAGTTGTTGTTGTTGGGTTGTTTTTCAGTCAAGTCTGACTCTTCATGACCTCAATTTGGGGTTTTCTTGGCAAAAACACTGGAATGGTTTGCCATTTCCTTCTCCTGCTCATTTTACAGATGAGGAAACTGAGGCAAACAGGGTTAAGTGGATTGCCCAGGGTCACACAACTAGTGAGTGTCTGAGGTCAGATTGAACTAAGGAAGATGAGTCTTCCTGACTCCAGGCCAGACACTCTATCCGCTGAACCACCTAGCTGCAGAATATAAAATAAGCTAAGGCAAAAGAGAAGGGAGGGGAGAGGAAAGGAGACATAAGAAAGAAATTGAAGCTGAGAGAATGGGAGGGAAAGGAGGTAGAAGAGAAAGGAAGTAAGGAGGAGAATAGGGTAAAGAAAAATGGACCAAAAGTAAGGGGAAGTCTGGGCATGTGATGGGAGGCAAGGGGAAAGAAGGTGGAAAGGAAGAGAAGTGAGGAAAGGAGGGAGTGAGGGAAGCTTGAAAAGGAGGAAGGAGATATGGGAAGGAAAGGTAATTCTATTTAATGAAAGAATGAACAATTGTAAATAAATGGATATTCCCTGGATAGTTTTATGGCCTGAGCCCTGGGGCACCCTTTTTGGTCTCTCCCAATGTTCTCCTTTCTTATAGGTATCTTCCCATAGCCAATGCTAGGCAATATTTCAAAGCTGTCAGAATTTCCTCCCGCTTTTCCCAGGTGTTCCATATTCTGGGCTTGCTTTCTTTGGCCCACCACCATTATACCTTAAGTTGTGGCTGTCGTGCTTATTCCATTGACTCAGAGCCCAAGCCCTCCAAATGCCAATTTAATGAAGTGATTTTTGGTGACATAAGATTGGAACATATCAGAAGACTGTCCCAGGCAACATGTTTCTCATATTTTTTGTTTTCTGGGGACAGCTTTTCCACCCAGTCTATGTCATCAGTGGGAATTTCAGGCCAGTGAGAGATATACTATAAGACAGTTAGCCCGTTAGTGTCTGAAAATACATCAAGTTAGGTGAACCTACTTCACCTACATCTTGAGCCAGAGCTAAATCTACACTTCTGTTATCTCTTGTCTTGGCTCATCCTTATCAGACCGATATTCAGTTCCTCGTTGTCAATAACACATGGTATTGGTGGGTAAAGTGTTATTACAACAAAACTCAAAGAGTTTTCCCTGATTTATTATTCCTGATGCCAATCCATCTCCAATAATCCACTAGTATGGTGGTCTAGCTTCATGCCTTAGGAAAATAGAGATTATTCAATAATGGTGGAAGTAAAGGCAGATGAAGCTGACTAATGAAAGGGAACAACTAAGAAAGCTTGGACTGGGAAGGTTGGATCCACTTGGTCCATAAGAGTGAGCAGAAAGCAATAACTCCAAGACATAATTATATGACTGGATGATTGTTGCCTACATTTATTTAATGTATGTGTTTAACATTTTTGCATATGCTATTATATTTGTGCTACGTCCCTAAAACCATCCAGAACACATCTGATACAGAATGCAACAGTCACTACAAGCCAACATGGGCTGGTTTTGTGAAGGACAGGTTATATCAAAATAATTATATTTTCTGTTGGCAGGGTAACCAGATTGAATATTCCATGTTCTATTTCTGTACCTTCTCCTAAGCTTGGAATGCACTCTCTCCTGACCTCTGCCTCATGGAATCTCTGGATTCCTTCCAGTTTAAGGGCAACCTCCTACAGAAGGAACAGACTTTATCTCTTTCCTGCCTCTTTCCTCTTTCCCCAGGAAATTACTTTGTGTTCACTTTTTATGTATTTTACATTGGCTTTTCTGTGTTCATGTTGTTTTCCTACACTAGAAAATAAAACTCTAAAATATAAACTCTATATTAATTAATATAAGTGAATTAATCACATACTGGCCAACCTTCTGTTGATGATCACTACCATGCTCAGTTAGGTAGCAAAACACTGGCCAAAATTCCGCAATTAGTCCTCTGGGTAATAAAATGGCAAAATATAGGCTACATAATGTTACAGTTAGGTTGATTCATAGTGGTTGAACTTCAACATGTCATTCTAAAGCAGGGGTCAGCAACCACTGATTATTGAGAATGACAGCCCTTTGGGTACATATGTGTAGCAATTTTATTCCAAATAGGCAAATGCATCTGTACTTAGATGTTGACTCATCTCATTAAAACACAAACGTAATTAAGTTTTATGAATAATAAAGGATAGTTCTCGATGGACTATGCAGTGAAATTAAATGACATTATGTTTTCTATTAAAAAACAAAAAGTAATCCCTTCATACTGAGGAACCCACCTAGCAAAAAAAAATTAATTTACTGATGTCAGCCTCCTCCCCCTGCAACCAATTATGATATAGCTCTTCACGAAGTTATAATCTAAGAATATTCCATCCCCAAACAGTTCTTCTCTCTTAAAAGTTTGCTAACCTCTGACCTAGAAGGCAATCTCCAGTGGAGGGCCACAAGACTCAGTTGTTGGTCCTGTGCTGTTCAACACTTTTATCATTGAATTATATGAAGATATAGAAGGCATACTTATTAAACCTGAGAATTACACAAAACTGTGAGAGACAGCTTAATGCCATTAGTGAAAGAAGACTCAGAACCATCTAAACAAGTTGTGATGCTGCGCAAAAGCTAACAAGATAAAATTTTAAAATGACACATAGAAAATTCAGTACCTTAGGCAGCAAGATGGTGCAGTAGAAAGAGTGTTAGACCTGGAGTTGGAAAGACTTGAATTTTACAGATGAGGAAACTGAGGCAAACAAGGTTGAGTGGCTTAGTCACATATGAGCAATGTGACCCTAGGCCAGTCACTTAACTCAGTTTCCTCATCTATAAAATGTGGATAATAATAGCACCTGACTGATAGGGCTATTGTGAGGCTCAAATGAGATAATACATCTAAATATTTATAAATTTTACAATGCATAATACAATAACAGTGACAATATTTATGCAGCACTTTGCAAACCTTAAAATGCCGTATAAATGCTAGCTATTATTATCCATGTTCAAAAGATCAATTGCACAAGTCTAGAATAAGGAAGATCTGTCATAGAGAGGAAAAGATCTGTGGGTTTCAGCTGAACACAATTAAATAGGAGCCAAAAATGTATTAAGACTGCTAAAAAAGGAAGATAGCATAAAGTTACATTTCATTAATAGAAGCATGGTGACTAAATCACAGACCATAATAGTCCTCATGTACTCTGAAGTATTGTATTCAATTCTGAGTGCCACATTTGAATAATTTAGTTTTCCCAAAGGGGAATGGGTCAGGGGAATGGTCAAGAATCTAGGTGGTCTTGAAACTATGTTCTAGGAGGAATAGTGAAGGAACCTGGAGAATTTGTTTTTGATCAGTCATTTCAGTTGTGTCTGACTCTTTGTGACCCCATTTTGGGGTTTTCCTGCCAAAGATACTGGAGCGTTTTGCCATTTGCTTCTCCAGCTCATTTTACAGATGAGGCAAACAGAGTTAAGTGACATGTCCAGGGTTACACAGTTAGTAAGTATTTGGGGCCAGATTTAAACTCAGGTCTTTCTGGCTCTAGGTCCTGGGCTATATCCACTTGTACCACTTAGCTGTCCTATACAATACTTATCCTGCACCAAAAGAAAAAAAAATACCCTTCTGCACAGACTTCTTCTAGAAAGACCTTACCCATGATTGATTGGTCAGTGCTCTGTGAGCAGCTCTGACTCGTCCCTAACAAATGTACCTTGACTTGTTTTAGAATGTTGCAGCTATGGGGGTAAAGGAAATGATCAAACCCGCCAATAAAGAAATGAGGACCAAGGACAGCACCTTCAGGAGGGCGGGAAGGACAGGGAATCTTTACTAATACTCTGTCCTTTAAAAGCCAGTAAACATTCTCATCTAGGTTGCAGCATACATTATCACACTAAGATTCAATGTTAAAAAGAGAAAAAATGGTTGGATTTTTTTTTCCTTTTTGGAGAAGAGACTATAGAACAATTCAAATGACAAAGAAGGAAGGGAGGGGAAAAAACATAAGCAACAAACCAAAAATGCATTTAAGAGCTAAATTTCTTTGGCAAATATTTTCTTGTCTGGCTTCATAAAGGAAGATTTTAAGATAGTATGAAATAAAAGGAAGGTCTTATAGTTTACATGTGAAGTTTAAAGATGGCGCAATGTAACTAAACTTGATGGTCTCCCATGAGAGAAGGGTCACATAATCTGAGCTTTGAAAGAGGCCCATCTCAGAGGCCACCTACTCAAACCTGTACCTAAGCAAGAATCTGCTCTATTACATACTTAACAAGAATGCCCTCTATAACATCTATCAAAGGCTGGATGACCAGTAATGAGAAGTCTATTCCAATTTGAGATAGCTTTAATTGTTAGGGAGTTTTTCTGGACCTCAGGCCTAAACTTGCCTCTCTCTAACTTTGATCCACTTTACCTAGCTTTTCCTTTGGTGCCAAGTAGAACAAACCTAATCCCTCTCCATGTAGCAAACCTCCATGAAGACAGTTATTATGCCTGTCCCCCCACACACCCCCTCAAGTCTTCACTTTCCCAGGATAAACATCCCCAATCACTATAATAACAACCAATATTCATATAGAGCTTTAATTAACATTTACTAAACACTTTACACATATGATCTCATTTGAGCTGCACAACAACTATGAGAGGTAGGTATTTTATTTGGTATTATCCCATTTTATAGATGAAGAAACTGAGACTAAGGAAGGCTAAGTGGCTTATTTGCCCATGTGGTCATACAACTAAGTATCACAGGCAGGAGGATTTGAATTTTTCTTACACATTTGACATCGTCAGTTAAATGGTCTTTGCCTTTTCTCATCAAAAAATTATTTGATCTGAGGAAATATATATCAATCTGTCATCTACTTTCCTTGGCACTGCATTTGGTTTAAAATTTACTAGAGGTAACAGATGCTCTCTCATATTCTGTGACATGTCTTGGTATTACTGAACAAACATCAGCTATGCCTGTATCTAAAGGAGTGTCAATCTGAACTAAAAATACACCACTGCTAATAGACTTTCAAAATTAACTTGTCTATACTATCAATTATACGGGTGGAATCCCATTACAATGAACGCCATTACAAAGATGTGTTTTGCATCACAGAATGATTTCTCATGTCCTAGCCAATAACCCAGAGTAAGAGCTATTGATACGGTTATAAAAAATCATCTACAATGTAGAAGCCCAGACTATAAATAAATAAATAAATGCTTCCCTGGTCCTTATCTCAGTCAGTTTCTATAACAAAAGTACCTGAGGGTTACTTTGAGGGCTGGGAAGAGAGGAGAACCATTTTTCTGTTAAAAGCCATTGACTCATGGAATAGGAGGAAAAGAGACCACATGAAAATAAAGAACAAACTCCATTCCCCTAAAAAAGATAGGAAATATTCAGAACATGAATTTTAAGTTAAATCAACAAACATTTATCAAGCACCATATATAGATAGCACTTATTATGTGCTATGCACTGTGCTAAGCTCTTTACTATCACTGCCTTATCTGATCCTCATAACTTTGGGAGGCCTGTGCTATTATTAACCCCATTTACAAACGAGGAAACAGTGTAAGCTAGTATACTCCAGGCGCTGTTTTAAGCACTTCTGGATAGAAAGAAAGTGAAACACAAACAAAAACCAACAACAAAACACCAGTCCCTGCCCTTTAGGAGTTTATAGTCTAATGAGGGAGATGATGTGCAAATAACTAGGAACAAAAAAAAGTATACAGCAAAAATTGGAGATAATCAACAGAGGAAAGGCACCATCATTAAGGCAGATCAGAAAAGGCTTCTTGTAGAAGGTCAGATTTTAGCTGTAGAAAACTAGGGAGGTCAGGACACCTGTGACGAAGAGGAAGGGAATTCTAGCCATAGGGGATAGGCAGTGAAAGTGCCTAGAGTTGGGAGATGGGGGATCCTGTGTAATGAATAGAAAAGAGGCCAGTGTCATTGGATTGCAGAATACACTGAAGGGTGGGGGGGGTGGGGATTAGGTATAAGAAGACTGGAAAAGTAAGGGGGGTGAGTTATAAAAGGCTTTGGATGTCAGAGGATTTTATATTTTATCTTGGAAGTGATTAGGAGCCACTGGAATTTACTAAATAGCAAGGCTGGGGTGGGGGGTAACATGGTCATATTTGTGCGTTAGGAAGATCAATGATGAGCGGAGCATGGACTGGAGTGGGGAGAACCTTGAGGCAGGGAAGCCAATCAGTAGGCTATTACAATAGTTCAGGCGTAAATTGATGAGGGTCTGTACTAGCAGGGTGGCAATGTCAGAGGAGAGAAGGAGGCACACATGAGAGACAGTATAAAGGTAGAAGTAATAGGACTTGGCAACAGATTGTATATGAGGGGTGAGAGGGAGAGTGAGGAGTGTAGTTTGTAAGCCTGGGGGATGAGGAGGATAGTAAAAGGAGAGTTAGGGGGGAGAAAGAGTTTAGGGGAGGGGGAGATGAGTTCAGTTTCAGATGGTGGTTTTAAGTTATCTGCAAGATACCTAGTTTAAGATATCCAATGGCCAGTTGGAAAATGCAAGACTGGAAGTTAGAAGAGAGGTTAGGGTTAGATAAATGCATCTGGAAATCATTTGCATAGGGATGGTAATTGAATCCATGGGAGTTGATGAGATCAAGTAAGATACTAATGAGAAAAAAAGAGAAAAGGACCCAGGACAAGGTTTTGGGGGGGCACCCGGAGTTAGTGGGCATGACCTGGATGAAGATCCAGCAAAGAAGACTCAGAAGGAGTGGTCAAACAGGTAGGAGGAGAATCAAGAGAAAGTGGTGTGACAAAAAACCTAGACAGAAGAGAATACCAAGGCCAGGTGTCAAAAGCCAAGCGGGATGAACATTGAGAAATGCCCATTAGATTTGGCAATTAAGAGATCATCGGTAACTTTGGAGACAGAAGTTTCAGATGAATGATGAGGTTGGAAGCCAGATTGCAGAGAGTGAAGAAGAGAGTGACGGGAAATAAAGTAGAAGCACCAACTGTAGATGAGGAAATAAAATGAAGTCACTAATTATTCAAGATGTATTCAAGGAGCTTAGCCACAAGGGGGAGGCTTGCCAAGGAATGATAGTTAATGGGAATAGGTGGATTAGATGAGGTCTTTTTGAGAATGGGGAGAGATATGGAATCATTTATAGGGAAGTATAACCAGGAGATAGAGAGAGATTGAAGATAAGTGGGAGTAGATATGATAGAGCAGGAAGAGAGAGGATGGAATGGTATCTCTTGTGCATATAGATGCTTCAGCCCTGGCAAAGAGAAGGGCGAAAGAGGATATTACGGTGAAAGACATCTGAGTGATGTGGGATGAGGAGAGGATGAGAAGGCAAATGGCCTCAATTTTTTTTCAGTGAAATATGAGGTAAGGTTCTCAGCTGAGAGACTATGTGCATATGTGGGGAGCGAGAGGAGATTAAGTTAAGAAAGAGAAACATTTTATTCAGGAAATAGAACAAATAGGACATATACTTCATTTTTGCTTTATAGCTAGTTGAGGGTAAAGGGATTATAATAAGAAGCAAGAGGGCTGCTTAGAAGAAATTTAATAATTCCATTCAATCAGACAAATATTTATTTAGCACCCTCAGGTACAAGTCACTAGGAGAAAAAAAGGAAAGAAGGAAAGTGTAAAGAAAAAGAAAGAGAAAGAGAGAGACAAAGACTTCTCTGGGAAAGAGATACACTTAGGGAGACAAAGAGAGACCCAAACACAGAAGGAGAAAGAAAAAGATTGAGGAAAAAGGTTCAGAAGGTCCTGAGATTAGTTTTAGCCAAGGTAAAAACCAATTATCACTTCCTACCAAAATTCTGGTTAGTTGATTAAACACTGCTCAGAGTTCTTCAGTTGTTCTGATTCTGCTGCCTCTTCATTCCTAGAGAGGAAAACTATACTGGGAAAATAAAATTGAATTTCAACAGGTAAAAATATGGGGAGGTACTTTAAGCATTGGGAATAGTGTGAGCAAAAGAATGGAGGAAGCAGAGCATATGCTGTGGTCAAGGGGGGGTGAACATTCCTGTTTCACTAAAATGTAAGATGCATAAGGAAAGTCATGTGAATGAGATAAGGCTGGACAGACAGAATCACAGGATTTCAGAGCTGCAAAGAAAACAAAAAGGACCTTCAGAGGTTATATAGTCCAAACTGTACCTGAGCAGAATCCTCCTCTGTAATGGCCCGCCAAAAGTTCAAGCCCAAACATGCTGATTCATGTTAGGTTCTTCAGCTAACATCAGTGGCTCCTCAGCATCACCATACCATCATACCCTGAAAGCTGTGTGAAGGGTGACCTCAAATGCAAGGACTTTATTCAGTAGACAACAGACAGTCACTGAAGGACTATGAAAAAATGGAATGATGTGATAAGTACTGTGCATAGAGAAGATTAATTTATCAATGAAATGAACGATGGATTGGGTGGAGATGGTTAGTGGCACTGGTGGTGGGAGACTAGTTAAGTCTATAGTAGTTGGCCAAGTAAGAGTAAATGAGTCCATCTGTACCGATAAAGTGAATACCAAGGATCAATTCTTTTAAACTAGCTGTTATCTGCCTCATTCGATCTTTTCCTGAGGCTTTCTTGTTGCAAAAATGAAGCTTAGCTGAGTTGTCTACTGCTTTTCATTAGGTGACATTCAGCTCTCCAGAAAGGGAGATTTTCTTTTCAAACTCTTGGGTTGTGATGTTGGTGGCATTTCTTATTTGAAATGAATTTGCTGCAATCTGTGTCCTTAGCATTTGATACATAAAAGAGCCTGCTTCTCTGGGAAAGCGAAGTATGCCTGGTTTTCACCTTTCAGATTAAATGCAAATTTCATTAAAAGGAAAATTCTTCATTTAAAAAGGCTGAACATCACAGTATCTAAACAAAGATTGCAGCTGGTTAAAGAGAGGCACCAGAACTAGCCCAGTGGGCCCTACAGATTCTTCATTTATATCTAAACCTCATGAATCCAGACAAACTAAACAGAACCACTCACAGAATAGGGAACAAATGAAAAAAATTTTTTTTGATCCAAAGAATCTCAAGTTCTGATGCATGAATAAGAAAGCTTACTCTGGTCACGGTGTGGTGCCAGTGTAGAGAGAGGAAATGGAGAGGGGAAAGAGAATGGAAGGGGAAAGCATACTGCAATAGTCTAGGTGGGCACAAAGTAGTCCTCAAGCACAGATCTAACTATGTCAATATCTCTATTCAGGGGTTGACCATTGCTCCTGGGATACAATACAAATTCCTCTGGCATTCAGAGCCTTTCATGGTCTGGTTCTCACCCATCTCTCTGGGCTTATTTCACACTTATACCACTTCATGTACTCTCCTTGTTGTTCCCAAATTCAGCATTCTATCTCCTGCCTTTGTACAGGCTATCCAACATGGTTAGAATGCACACCCTCTTCCCATCTGCTTCTTAGCATCCTTAGTTGCCTTTAAGGCTTAGTTCCTGTTACCTCCTGCGGAAAATCTTTCTTGATCTCTCTAGTTGTTAGTGTACTTTCACTCCTTGAAAAAATTCTGCATATACATATGTTTTTACATATTATAGTATATCCCCGCCCCATTAGATTGTAAGCTCCTTGAGGGAAGGGACTGCTTTTATTTTGTTTCACCTCTGTATTTCCAGTAAGCTCGGTGCCCTGTACATAGTAGTTGCCTAGAAAATACTTGCTGAGTAAAATGAATGGTTATGAAAGCTTAGTACTAGGAAGATGGGAGAGATGTTGCAGAGGTGAAATTGCTAGAACCTGGCCATATTTGGTGATGAGAAGTGAGAAAAAGGGAAGTAGTAATAATAATCCAAGATTTAGAACCTGAGAAGCTGGGTAAAGAGTAACTGTGCTAAGAGAAATAGCCATGTCAGAAAGAGGAACAGCTTTGGGGAAAGATAAAAGCTACATTTGGTTCAAGCTATGTTAAGTTTGAGACACCCTTAGGACAGAGGTCTTATAAGCTATGTGATTCTGGAGCTTGAAAGCCAGGTCAGGATTAGAGATAGTGATCTGGGAATCACTGGCATAAAGGTGATGGTTGAAGCTATGGGAGTAAATGAGATTATTAAACCAGAGTATAAGGAACTATGCAGACCAAGGATAGCACATAGAGGAGGGTATGGGGAGGCCAGAAAACCTTCCCTAGGACTATCTGTCCTTTAGCAGGTTGCAAAAGTCAGTAAACATTCTTACCTGGGTTGCAGCACACACTATCACATTAAGATTCAATGTTGAAAAGAAGAAAAAAAGGTTGGATGTTTTTTTTTGTTTTGTTTTTTGGCGGGGTAATTGGGGTTAAATGACTTGCCTGAGGTCACACATGTCTCAAGTATCTGAGGCCAGATTTGAACTCAGGTCCTCCTGACTCCAGGGCCAGTGCTCTACTCACTGCACCACCTAGCTGCCCCTGGATTTTTTTTTTTTTAGTAGAAGAAATCATACATAGCACAATTCAAATGACGAAGCAGGAAGGGAGGAAAAAAAAAACAAAACACCCAAGAACCATAAGCAACAAACCAAAAACTCATTTAAGAGCTAAAAGTCCTTGGCATTTTCATGTCTAACTTCCTAAAGGAAGAGTTTAAAATGGTATGAAATAAAAAGAAGTCCTTGTACTTTACATCTGAAGTTTAAAAGATGGCACAATGTAACCAAACTTGATGGCTTCCCATGAAAGAAGGGTTAGGGCAGAAATTGATTGTAATCTTTGGGAGCTCTGGGCTGAAGAGGTGTGCTGCTTTCTGATGTGGGGTAAAGTCACTGGAACTTCTAATAAACACATACACTCATCATGCACGGCTGTTCTTCAAGTCCCTGATATCTTTCAAGTGGTATAAAATGAGAGTATGAGAGTTGTGCTAATAGAGAGAAATGCAGATTAAATGCCTTCCATTCAACTTGTTAAGCTTTTTAGGAATGATAGGTAGTTACAATGTAATTTTTTTTTAAATCAAGAATCAAATGCCTACTTTTATAGCCTGTCTTTTTTTCCTTCCTTCCTTCCTTCTTCCCACCCTCCCTCCTCCCTCCCTTTCTCCCTCCCTCCCTTCCTTCCTTCTTTCCTTCCTTCCTCCATCCCTCCCTCCCTCCTTTCTCTTTCTTCCTTCTTCCTTTTCTTCCTTCCTTCCTCTCCCCTCTTTCTTTTGTCCAGTCCAGTGATTTTACTGGGGTGGTCAACCCAAGATGTGGAAACTCTGTCTACACTGATGCAAATTGTTAATTCTTCAAACATACAGTCTTAGAGAGGTGTCCGGAGCATTAAGAACATAAGTAACTCATCCACAATTACACAGCCAATATGTGTCAGAGGAAGGACCTGAACCTGTCTTTCAACTTCACTGTCTCCTTATTGATTCCATTCTTTGATGAAGCTGTCCTCTTTCTTTCCAAAGCCAACCCCTCCACATGCATCCTTCATCCTCTCCTCTCCTCTCCTCTTCTCTAGAAGATGATCTCCCTACCATCTTTCCCAGGGCTAGATAAGAGTCAAAGGACATAAAAGACAGGAAAGTATAACCTGTAAAAAGCCAGGTAAATGAGGGATGGTGACCATGGGGATGATGACTCTTCATGGGGCATATTTACAGCTGGGCTGAAATCCTGGTTCTGTTACTTGCTAAGCAGTATGGCTTTGGGCAAAACACTCAGCCTCTCTGTGACTCAGTTTCCTCTTCTATATGAATTGGGAATAAGGATATTTGCACTGTCTATGTCACAGTATCTCTGTGAGGATCAAGTGAGATAAAGTCCTTTGTGACAAACTGTTGTATAAATGTAAGCTGTCATCACGAGTAAGTATTGATAATTACAAGTAACACCCACAACATCTTATCTAGCACAGCGCAGACAGGAAGATGCAGGAGTGGAGGAAATAAAAAGGGTTTCAATGGAAGTTCTTTGACGGAATGGCAACCAGAGAAGGATTATATATATCAAAGGCTGGGTAGGAACCACAAAACCAGCAGACAAAATAGAGGAAAATTGTGTTCTGTATATGGCATTTCAATGGTCAACTTTCAAGGATAAAAACCAAACATCTCATCAGTTAGAGGGTATAGCTGACATTTTTTCTATTATTATTTGGCTTGATACCAAGCCTATTAGAAGTAGACGAGAACTAAGAAATAATTTAGCTCAAACCCCTCATTTTTCAGAAAATTCAGACCCAACGCTATTAAGTCATTTAGCTAAGATCACATAGCTTGATGGTTGTAGAAACAGGAATAAAATCCAGGTCCTTCGGACTCTTTACACTTTTCTTTTCTCTACCATGTAGCAAGGCTAGCTTAAAAGTGGGCTAGAACATATGTACAGAAGGGCAAAGAAAGGGAGAAATTGTTCCCTGCTCCAAACTGTGGGTAGCATGCTTCTGTATTTCCCTATGTTGCCAGTTCTCAAACCCTGGAGTCTCTGGCCCCAGAAGTGGTGAAGGAGCAGATCAAGATATACAATTATCCAGCTACAACCTTGCCTTGTACCTCTGTCCTCATCTGTGCAGAAAACCTGTATCCAACTGGGTCTCTTTATCTTTGCTGTAGAACCGGGAATGTTTTTCAGCTGCAGCTTCTGTGGGATGGCCCTGCACTGGTGGATATGGACAAGGCCCTTCTTCTCTGGCAACTGAGTGCTGCCGTTAGCAGCCTCCCAGAAAGGAACAGGAAAACCTCTTATTTGAGACCTCCCTGACATAGTCTGGGAAAGACTCAGGCATCACCCAAAGATTCAAAGGCATCCAGCCCAATTTTCTGGAGAAATGGTGATGCCATTTTGGGCCCAAGTCTGGGATGGATAAATGCTTTGGGCTTTGTGATTCTCACAGAATCAGGGCAAACAATGTGACAGAGATGGAAAAAAAACCATCAATAAGGAAATGCTGGGCTGACTCAAGGACTTTGACAAGGAGATTATACAGAAGTACAGAGGCTTTCATGCCTGACTTCTGGGTTGGCTCAAACAGTGCTAGACAATGCTTACCAATTTTAGTCTGTTAAAGGAATCCATATGGGTTATGGCTTCTAAAATCTTTCAGTTTTGAAATCATTATTCCTAAAGCTAGTAGTTTCCCTATGATCAATCTTACATTACTCATCTCTGTTAGAGAACACTAATCAGCATGTGGGGTGGGGAGGGGATGGGCCTAGTCCTTGCCAAACCTTTTGTTTCCTCTGTGGTCTCTCTCTCACTCATCTGCTCCTCGTCCTTAGCTTCTACATATTTCTTCCTTTTAGAGAACTCATATCCTTTCAGTATTACATAGAAGGTCAGCCACATATCAAGCCATGACTTTCAATAATACAATAATAAATCCCATTTATGTAGTGTCTCAAGGCTTCACAAAGCACTTTCCTCATAATAGAGTGGAAATGGAACCGTGTAGAGCACTGGATTTGGAGTTAGAAGACCTAGGTTGATGTCTCACCTCCTTTACTTATTACATCTTTGACCTTGGGCAGGTCACCAAAATGCTTGTTGACTGACTGATTTTACCTCTCTGGGTCTCAGCTTCCTCTTCTGTTAAATGAGGGCATTGGATAAGATGGCCTCTGAAGTACTTTCCAACTCTAAATCTATGATCCTGTGAGCTTTGTGAGGTAGGTGGCACAAGTATTGCATGTTTTTTTTTTTCTTTCAGATGAGGAAACAGACTCAGAGAGGGTTAGGATTTCACTAAGGCCACAGAGCAAGTAGGTGTCCGAAGGAAGACTTGAAACCAGGTCCCCTGGCTTCAGGTCTCTGGTCTTCTGACTACACTAAGCTGCCTCTCAGTCAGTTTCAAAGGTATCTAGAGCTCCAACACTGGTTGATTGTGAGCTAGGTTTCTTGATTAGGGATTGGAATAGTGGGCCTTACATTTCTGAGTTTCAGGGAAAGTAAAAAGGGCTTGGTGCAGCTGACATATCAGGGTTGGGGGGGGAGATAAAAGAGAAAAATGCTGGGAATGTAATGTGCTCTTTTTGTTGCTGTTGAAAGGAAGAAGCTGGCAAGAACACAGCTCTTTTCTGCCAGCAATGCGGCAGCAGTGACTTGGCAGCAGTCAGGAACCAGATGCCATCCTCATCTGGTTGTCTTGGCTGGATGATTTGTTTGAAGTGAACAGTCCAAACACAGCGAGTGAGGGTGGGGGTCCTTCCAGGACTGATCACAGGGCAAGGTGGCGAAGTAGAGAGCTTTCCATCCGTGCTCTGATTCTCAGAAACTTTGTATAACGCAGGTACTCTCCCCTAGCCAATGGAGGCAGAAGAGGCATCCCTTTAGCCAAATGCCAGGACAGAAAAGTGTGTCATGGCTGGCTCTCTTCAAAAAGAAGGTGAGCTGTGCAATCCACCTTTCCCAGGCCCCTGCTGAAACTCAGGCATGACTGGCTATTTCAGAAAAGAGATGGAGCTACCTGGACATTCCGAATTAAGTCAGTGACTGAGCTGCCACCCTTCTTAGGGCATCAGAGCTGGAAGAAACCTTAGAGGTTCATCTAGTCAGATGCTTTCACTTGACAGGAGGAAACGTAGGCCTAGAGAGGCAGAGAAACTTGTGTAAGGTCACAAGTAATACATATTCAAATTTCAACTTTCTGACCTTGCTCACATCCTGGGCTCTTTGCACTGCCCCAACTTAATTCGCTGATGTCAGGGAACAGAGTCCATTGAGTACCAGAGTCCCTGGAACACCTGAGGGGACAGCAAGGTCACTAGACCTTCCAGACAATGCTCACAGCTATCAGTGATGGAAAAGTTGGTAAATAGATGTAATTCTAAACCCACCAGCGACATTCAACATGCTGCCAAGAAAAAAAGGGAGACCAGGAAAGAGAGTTGTGTCTGTCCATGAGCAAACGTTTGCCAGCCCCACAATCTGTTAGCCAAATGCTAAAGGGCTTGCAACTGAGGCTTGGGGAGAGAGGAAAGGAAGGGAAGGGGGGAAAGGTGAGAAAGGAAGGTAGGAAAATATCTCTCTGGCTCCACCTGAAACCAATGGCAAAATCACTTTATAACAAAAGCTGAAAGTTTGGGTACATGTTTGTATACACATCAGTATGTGTGATAAGAAGGCTGCCTTATAGTAAAACCTGCCAATAACACCCATTTTGGTCACCATCTGCTACAGAAGAGAGAAAGCACCTGTCAGGAGCAGCTGCTGACTGCAGAGGGAAGGTAAGAGACAAATCAGCCTCACTTTGGAGTTGGCCTGCTGCAAGGTAGCACATGGCCCAGACCAACAGGAATGCCAACTGCTCCCTTTTAAGCTCTGCCTAATTAGGAGGTGGACAGTGTGGAGAAATCTCAGCATTGTTCATTTATTTCATCATAGGAAGTCCAGAAGGAAAACTGTCCTTCCTTAAGGCCTCTGTCCCATACCCTGCATCAGACTGAACAACTTATTAGTTTCTGGAGCACAGAAGAGACCTCAGCACTTCAAGGACGGCTGGAGTTTTAAGAAGAGATAATTCCTAGAAGTGAATTCTTGTTCAGGTATGGGTGGGGCTAGATGGGTGGCCTCTGAGGTCCCTCCTAGCTGTGAGATTCTGTGGTATTAAGACCAGATAATACTTAGAGTTCTAGTCTCTCCTCACTACACAGAGAGAGGTGACCTTCTGAACATGGCTATGGTGTGTAGTCATGGTTTAGCAAGCCTTAATAGAATGGATTTGTTTGCTGTTTTAAGATTAGGAAGGAGTGGAGTTGTGTGCGTGTGTGCGTGTGTGTGTGTGTGTGTGTGTGTGTGTGTGTGTGTGTGTGTATGTGTGTGTAATCCTATAAAAAAGATAATTTCAAAAGAAAGCATCTTCATTCTATTTATTTCAAACATCTAATATTCTAAAAACATCTTTATGATCAATGCTTCTTTTTTTCTAAAAAAAAAAATCTAAAGCTGTAGGTTCTGGCTCTCCTAATTTCAAATCAATGAATCTATGAAGCCATGATTGTACAGTATACCAAGGGTTCTTAACCTGGGGCCCGCAGACTCTCAAGGCTTCCATGGATATATTTCAGGGGGGTCTGTGAATTTAGATAGGAGAAAAACTACATCTTTATTTCCACTAACTTCTAACTGAAAGTTAGCATTTCTTTCAATTATGACTTTAGGCAATAAACATTATTCTGAGAAGGGGTTCACAGACTGGGGAAAGGGTCCATGACACGCACAGACACACAAATTGGCATGCGTTTCTTCAATTGACCCAGAATGCAACTCTGACAGCAATTCTTTCAGAGTTGCTGTGGCTGAAAAATATATTACCCCATAGCTGACCCGGTGATGAGCTTCTCCGAACTTGGGCAGACTGGTCATCGAACAGATATACAACATGGCACTGGATTTTAGAAACTCTTTCAGCTTGGCAAGATCAGCCAGGGCCTAAGGTCGTTGGCCTAGCCCTTGAAAACTCAGGGTTACTGTCACACCATAATGAGGCAATTGAATAAGGGCTTTAGGTGAGACCTTTATGGACTATATAGAAGACCTAAATAATAACTGTGTTCATTTGCCTGGGATATCCCATATTTGTTGTTGCTCAGTTGTGTCTGATTCTTTGTGGCCCCATTTGGGGTTTTCTTGGCAAAGATATGGGAGTAACTTGCCATTTCTTTCTCCAGCCCATTTTACAGATGAGGAAACTGAGGTAAACGGGGTGAAGTGACTTGCTCAGGGTCACACAGTTAGTAAGTGGCTGAGGCCAGATTTGAACTCAGGTTTCCCTGACTCCAGGCCCGGCACTCTATCTCTTGTGCCACCTAGCTGCCCCTAGTATTTCTTTACTGGTCAAATTGAATGGCAAATTAGCACAGTACAGTCAAAAGGACATGAGTGTGTTAGTCAGGAGAGCTAAGTCCTATTTCTAGCTCTTCAACCAACTCTATGGATGACCAGGGCAAGCCACTCCAACTCCCTGGGTCTCGGTTTCCTTACCTGTTAAATAAGCTGAGTAGACTAGATTATTTCCAAGGTCCCTTTCGGCTCTAACATTCCATGGTTCTCTGAAGCCTGGTATACACAGTGCAGGAGAAGGTCATAGGATCTAGAATTCTCCACACTCCCAGGCCCTTGCTTGAACATGGTCCCTTCACACTTGTTTTCAAGGAGATCTGCTACTAGACTTCTATAGTTGCTTTGCCATTGGCCAAGCTGGAAAGATACAGCCTGGTTCACCCTAAGAGTTGTGCCCAGGCACTAGAGCAGAAGTGGCAAGGCAAGGTGAATCAGTAGATCTTTCTTTGAGGGACTGTACCTGTAAACCCCTAAACCTCAGCATACTCTTTTGAAATGAAGAAATCCAATCCTACCTTGAGGGATGGCTCTACATACTAGATTCTCTGATCCCATCATAAATTAAGCTGCTTAATTATTCTTTAAGCCTGGACATTCTAACCAGGACATCCTGGCCTTGGAAAAGGACGGAGAAACAAATCAACATAATGATACCATGGGAAGACTATACCAGGAGGAGGGAGTTGTAGCTTGACTCTTTGCCCTGCCACAAACTCACTGAGCAGCCTTCCCCCTGTATTTATGAGCTGCACTTCACTTCCCTATAAAATGAGAGGGCTGACCTCGCATAGGATCTTTAAGGGCCCTTCCAGCTCGAACATTCTGTGAATTGTTAAGGAAAGAAAGGAGAAGCATTTCATCAGTCCATCAACAGATGCTTCTTACTGATAGAGAGACAGAAAAAGTTAGAGGAGTGGGTATGCCATTGAGAAAGATCTGGATGAGAAATGATTTCAAACCTCAAATCTTTAAATGCCAAGGAAATCATTTCAGTCCATCACCATGCCAAAGAGATTTAATAGCTATGAGACACTTTTAGGGGATTGGGGTACTGGTCACAAGACAAGTCTTCAGGGTAAATTCTGCCAGAAAAACAACACAATGGTAATGTTTAAAAAACTGTCTGTAATTCTGTAGATTTCCCAGAAGAATTTTCTTAGTCTTTGAGCCTCTCATTTCTCCCATGGTTCAAAAGAAAGAAAAGAAGGACTCGCTGAAATGTTAGAGCTTCTTTTATATGTCTGGCCACTCAACACACAACAAATAAATAAATAAATAAACATACTGAATAACTCAGAGGGAGGCCTGGGGGGAGGGAGGTAGGGAGACCATGGGTATTGACTGGGTGACTGCATGAATAGTTTTCTTCCTGAGATTTGGTACTTATATCAAGGACATAGAACATGGAAAATAAGAGCAGGGACAACTTGTCGCTTTAATTAACTTCACTTGCTATTGGGCCCATTAAGTAAATGGCAAGGAGGGTGAATTGAGTGGTGATTAGTCCTTGTAGTGAGCTGATGCCAGTCTGGGAGATCAAAGTCTGAGGCTGAGTACCTGAATGTAAGTGAATAGCATTAAATAGGATTGTATCAACAGGTAAACAGCTCTAAAGACAGCTTGGAGGATCTTGAACCCACTTTGAAAGGCTCACAAAGATCTGTAGGAACAATTGTGAAAAGTCAACTTCAGATCGGAGCTCTTGTGGAAAAAGGGCTCTGTGTTTGGGGCTTCCATTCATTAACTTCAGTCATCAATACCACTTCCCTCAGAGCCTCCTAGAGGTAACAAAGAAGAGCTTAGTCTTGGTTCCCAAAGGCATCACTATTTCTCGGTGTATTCACACAAAGCTTCTGGGAGCAGAGGAATGCCCTGGATGGGGGCGGGGGTGGGGGGGTTGTTGACATGTTCTGTTCTGAAAGATAAGTGGTTGCCTCATTGGGAGTGGATTTCAAGGCCTGTAAAACATATCAACATTCACTAGGCAGCCCAGTGACAGAGAAGGAAGTAGAAGACAGCTCTGCCACTAAAGTACTGTGTGTTACCTTGGCTAAAACACTCCATTGGGCCCCAGTTACCTTGTCTATAAAATGATAGGGTTGCTATTTGTTCCTTCTACTTTAACATTCTATAATTCCATTTTAAAACATTAAAGAGTTGAAAGGACCCACTCCAAACTTGGATATTTCTTTTATTTAGCAATTCTGAAAACTCTTAGCCTGGCTACATTTATGGCATATCTTAAATCTCCTGGGCCCAGACTTCAGGCGGCAGAAATTCTTCTGTTTGTCTTGGAGTTCAAAGGCTGTATATTTAGATTTGGGGCTAGGAATTGCATTTCCTTCCCTAAAATTATCCTTTGTCTAGAAAAGCCCATAACAGAGAAGTCAATCCACTCTTCATGTTATAATAATGGTGATTAGGATTCAGTTCGAGTTCTTAAAGAAACAAAATTTCTTAAACACTGGTATTATGTATAGAATATGTGCTAGGTGCTAAGGAAGATATAAAATTTAGATAAGACATAGTCCCAGATACCATGGATTGCGAAATATAAGCTACACACACAGCAGTTACAACTTAATTCAACTCAATTCATCAAATGTTTACTCTATGTCTGTTACATACAAGACACTGCATGAAGTGCTAGGAAAACAAAGACAAAATAGTCAATGGTCTCTGCCCTCAAGGAGTTTGCTATCTATTAGTGTATAAAACACACACCAACCAAAGCAAATATGAAAAAATATTAGGAGACAGAGAAGGTTAACAAATGGAGGAGTTAGGAGAGGCTTGAAGGAAGCTAGGGAGTCTAGCTTCTGAGTTGGTGAGAAGGGTGTACATGTTATAAATGGAAGACTTTGTGAAAAAGCACAGAGATGGACCATGAGACAGCAAGTTTGGGGAAATGCTAGTAGGCCAGTTTAGCCAGATTATATAGTGCTTTAAGGAGAGTATGAGCTAATTCTGGAAAGGAAAGTAGGAAGCAAATTGTATAGGACTTTATATTATAGGCAAAGGAATTTATATTTTAACCTAGAAGCAATAGGTAGAGAAAAGAGGGAGATACATAGCGAAAAGAGATGTTGTAAAGGTAGAAACATGAAGATTTAGCAATGGATTGGATATGTGAGATGAGAGTTATGGGTCAAGGATGACACTGAAGATGCAGCTTTGCGTGACTGTGAAGTTGCTGGTGTCTTCAACAGTGAGGAGAGTTTAGAAGTAAAAAGAAAAAAAAGAGGAGGATTTGGGTGGAAAGATAATGAGTTCTGTTTTGAACACTGGGCTTGAGATGCATACAGGATAACTAGTTGAGGTGTCTAAGAGGCAGCCATTGATGCAAGACTGAAACACAAGAGAGGGACTTTGTTGTCGTTCAGTTGTTTCAGTCATGTGCTGACTCTTTGCGACCCGATTTGGGATTTTCTTGGCAAAGACGCTGGAAACCCAGGCAAACAAACAGGGTTAAGTGACTTGCCCAGGGTCACACAGCTAGTAAGTGTCTGAGGCCAGATATGAACTCAGTAAGAAGAATCTTTCTAATTCCAGGCCCAGCACTCTATCTGCTGCATTACCTAGCTACCCAAGAGAGGATATATAGATCTGGTAAAATATATATCTATATCTATATATAGATATAGATCAGCATGGAAATCATAATTGGACCCACAGCAACTGATGAGAAGTGAAATACCATAGAAGGGGGGCAGCTAGGTAGCACAGTGAGTAGAGCACTGACCCTGGAGTCAGGAGGACCTGAGTTCAAATCTGGCCTGAGGCACTTGACACACTTACTAGCTGTATGACCTTGGGCAAGTCACTTAACCCCAATTGCCCTACCTTCCCACCTGCAAAAAAAGAAAAAGAAATACCATAAAAGGAAAAGAGAAATGGGCCTGAGGCTTAGGACAGAATCTTGGGGGAATACTCATGGTTGATGGTTGTGACATTGAGGAAGATCAAAGGAGACCGTGAAGGAATAATCAGACAAAGCGGAGAGCCAATTGACAGCAGTGTCATGGAAATCTAGAAAAGAGAGATTGTTTAGGAGGAGTGATGGTGTCAAAGGTCAGTGAGATGACTTGAAGGATGAGGATTGAGAAAAGACCATTAGATTTAGGCTGCTGTGGAACAGTGAGATATTTGTAACAGTTGGTAACTGTGGAGAAAGTGGTTTCAGATGAATGACAATGTCAGAAACAGATTGAAGAGGGTTTAGAAGAAAGTGAGAGGAGAGAAAATGAAGGCACTGAGTG
The DNA here is from genome assembly GCF_011100635.1 of Trichosurus vulpecula. NCBI lineage: Eukaryota > Metazoa > Chordata > Mammalia > Diprotodontia > Phalangeridae > Trichosurus > Trichosurus vulpecula. The sequence goes on along the minus strand of NC_050575.1, from coordinate 293,074,672 downwards.
TATGCTGTTCTCAAGGGATTTAGCTGAGAAGAGAAGAGATATATGGGAAGATAGGGATACTAGGATCAAGTGTGGGTTTTTTTTAAGGTCAGGGAAGATGTGGGTTTTCTTTTGTAGGTATCAGGGAAGGAGAGAGAATATATGGAGAACGGAATGAAGGGATAGTGGGGGAAAATATCTGAATGATGTGAAGTGTAGAACAAGGGAAAAGGGTAAGCTCTCAGAGAATGGCCTCAAAAAGTTTCAGTGAAGGATGAGACTACAGCCTTAGCTGAGAGGATGGGGAAGAGAAGGCTATGAGAGGTGTAGGAAGGGACAATAAGGTTTGCAACAGCTGCTGTGGAGAGAAATGCTGAATTCATTAGGGATGACTACCAAGAAAATGCACTGTCATGAATTCCAAAGGAGGATGTGGTCAACAGTGTTAAAAGCTGTAGAGAGGTCATTTAGGGTGAAGAATTAGACAAAGCCATAGGATTTGGGAGTTAAGACATTTTAGGTAACAGAGCAATTTTGGCTGAGTCATGGCAACAAAAGAAGACAGATTGTAAAGAACTGAGAAATGAGTATGAGGTAAGAGAATGGACATAATGAGTGTAGATGACTTTGGGAGTTTGGCTCTGAAAAGATTAGATATAGCATAAATGCCTTGAGGGCATTTCAGTGCCAAGTAAAGAGTTTTTAAGACTGCAGGAGGTTTGGGTACCTTGTTTGCAAGAAAGAGGGAAGGAGAGAGTAAACAAGAGAGAATGAAGATGAGTGAGAGAGCTAATGATCAAGGGAACAAATTCCTAGAGGATAGAAATCAAGGACACAGGATGCTCTTGGCAAGGAGAAAAGCCATCTCTTCCTCTGAGTATGGTGGTTAGCATGAGGATGGTGTAGATGTTGACAGTAGATGGGCCTTATTTGCTCAATAAAGAGATAAGTTCCTCTGCTGAGAGAGAAGAGAGTGCTATTGGTGGATGGATGAGAGAAGAGTCTTGGAATACTTGCTTCATGGGGTGTTATAGAGAATCAAGCAGAAAAGAATGAAAAGGCTGCCATGCAACAGTGAGATATTGTAATGGATCTAGTTGGTACAGTTGCAAAAATATAGATCATGGAGGAAATATAGGTTTGGTATTTTTTCAGGCAGACAGCCAGTCAACAAGCACATATTAAGCATGTAGGCATTGTACTAAGCACTGGGAATGATACAAAGAAAGGTAACTCTCTTCCCCAAAAACAAAAACCAAAACTCAGTGCCTACTCTCAAGGAGCTTAGAGTTTAATGGAGGAGACAAAATGCAAACAACTATATACAAACAAGAACTAAAAAGGATAAATCAGAGATAGGCAACAGAGAAGAGATTAAAATTAAAGGGGATCAGACAAGACTTCTTATAGAAGGTGGGATTTTTAACTGAGACTTGAAGGAAGTTAGGGAAGGTAGGAGATGAAGATCAGGAGGGAGAAAGTTCCTGGACCAACCCTTTGTCACAGTGGTATAATGATAGGACAAGGAGACAAGAAAACAAAGGAAAGAGAATGATATCTACTTAATTTGGTCAAACACAGGGTCAAGAATGTGGAAGGAAAAAAGTGAAATCATAGCAAACGCAGGGCTGAAGAACTGGAGATGGAGATGGGGACAAAGAATAGGTTTAAGAGGAGTGACTGAGAGAGAAGAAGAGGGAGAAGGATAGAATGCTGTGATGAAAGAAAATCTGCAGTTCAAGATCATGGGAAAAGAACAGTTACGGGTAACAACAATACCCTAGGTATAATCTTTCCTACAGTTGGCTGAGGGAGAATAAATTATAGGGCATAGGAGTTGAGGAGTTTGATGAACTGGGAGTTTAGTGGGTTTAACAGGATATCAATGTGTATAATGATGTTTCCAAATATGAAGGCAGGGATTGTTGCTGAAAGGAAGTATTAAACTGTATTAAGTATTAAGCTGTATTAAACTTCTTGAAAAAAGAGGCAGGATGACCTGGAGGCCAGGACATAACTAGGACAAATACCTGGACTGTGTGTCAGAGATGGATGGAGTAAACCTCAAAGGAAGAGGAGTTGCTGAGTAATGGCTGTGAAGGAATGGTTTGGGAGTGGCACCAGCGAGTATGGAGTGAGACTGATTACTCTTTTTCCTGGCCAGTGTTTTAGGGAAGAAAAACCCAACAGTGAACAGAGAGGCTGGGGGTAAAATGTTTGAGAAGAAGTTAGATTTCCATGAGTTCAAGGACATAGAAAGAAAATAAGAGAAAAAAGCCTGAGATGAAGCAAAGTCTGTTGAAGATGGATGAGAATTCCATAGGGCCCATTAGAAAGGCTATTAACAGCTATGGAAGCCACATGGGGAAAAGAGAAGGCTCAAAGAAGAAAAAGGACTGATGTTTGCAGTAGGTAGGATAATGATAAACAACAACAAAGAGAAAAACAACAACCTTCCCAAAGGAAAGGGCAGAAAGAACATAACTAACAGTAAGTCGATGAGTAAGGGGAGAGGAAGAAGGCATCTAGTGGCTCTTGATAAAATCCTCAGCGAATGAAAGAATTTGAAGATGGGATGGTGGTCAGTGCTATCCCACAGAAACCAGAAGGGGAATGCCCAATAAGTAAGAAGGACAGACTGAACAAGAACTGAGGCTTAGTGAAGAGAATTATCTAGAAAGGAAGAGTGTTCTTATTTGTAGGGCCTGCAGAGGAAAAGAATCTGAATTCTGCCTCTACCTAGTGAATTAGTCTGTCAAAAGACAGCTTCACTTCCAGCCAAGGGGGACTCATTGCTTCAACAGTCAGTCCATCCCATTCAATGTCAGCTTTAATTGTTAGAAAAGGCTTCATCTTGAGGAGATTTGCTTCCTTGGACTTTTACCCACCAACATTCTAGTTCTGTCCTCTGGAGCCCCAGAGAAGGCTAAATCCTTCACTCTCCAAGCTCCCAGAAACGAAATTTCAGCAAAATTCTATAAAATTCTATTTTTGAAAAACAAGGATGGAAAAACAAGCATTTAATAATAACTTACTAGTGCCTTACACAAGCAACTAGGTGAGCTCAGTGGATAGAACACCAGGCCTGGAGTTATGAAAACTCATCTTGCTGAGTTCAAATCTGACCCCAGACACTTCACTAGCTGTGTGATCTTAAGCAAGTCATTTAACTGTTTCCCTCAGTTTCCTCATCTGTAAAATAAGCTGTTGAAGGAAATGGCAAACCACTCCAGTATCTTTGCCAAGAAAACTCCAAATGCGGTCACAAAGAATTGGACACAACTGAAACACCACCACCACCACCACCACCAACAACAACAACAGTGCCTGGTGTGGCACTTAGCACTGAGAATGCAAATCCAGGAAAACAGAAAAACCAACCCTGCTTTCAAGGAGATTACATTCTAATGAGAGAAGACAACACATAAAAGGAAGCTGAAAAAAGGGAGTGCATGGTATACATATGAGGGCATGGTGGAGAAAGATGTCCAGGAGTAAGGAACACAGCCCAGAGAGGAATGAAAGAGTGGGCATACTTGGGCATTTTCCTAAAAGTTCTGGAAGAAATATATCAATTAGAGGAAGGAGCTTTAGGAAGAGAGTGACCTCTCAGGTTGAGAGCTAAAACTATCAGCACACCTCTTTTCTCTCACTATATCACAGCACCATCCCAAAATCAAGCGGGTAGAAGGACTGGTCTGACATCTCTGGATTATCTAAACTGACTTTCTACATTCATCAAACAAATTGTAAAGTTTCTCCTTTGCTCTGTGCTAGACCCAGATCCAAGAGCCAAATTTGATCATGGCCTGCAGTCATATGACTTACCTGCCTTTGATATTTCAGATCTCAGTCCACAGGCCCCTCCTTATGAATGACTTGTGATTGTGACAACATTCAGTTCCAGTCCTCTGGTTTATGCACGATAAATAAGTAGCCCATATCCCAAAACTCTTGACCTGATTCAGTCAGAAAAACAATTACTGTAATACTTTGATTAAATAGGTCACGCTGGCTCATCGTTTGAATGGAATTCATTGTCATTTGTCATCTCTCATATCCTTAGTATCACCAAAGTGCTTTATAAAGTAACTGATACTAATTTCCAAAGCAACGGGATAAGGAGAGAACTCCACATGCGTTATTCTGGGCTGTATTATCTTTTGAGGGGGGAGGCCATATAGTGGTAGGAGGGAACAGGTGAAGGGGGAGTGGGAGAGGGTTATATTTACTAGTGTCAGTAAAGGATTGATGGCTTTTATGAAAATACAAAATGTATTTTTTAGGGCACTGAAGAGTGCTGACTTTCAAATCCACAGATTTATAATACCAACTGAGGTTTCTCTATAGTGAAAACAGAGGCTTTTCTTTTTTTTATTCTGAAAGATCAATAAGGAAAAGTGATCACGAGGAGGAAGACTGAGAGACTGATAAAATATTCAAATGTTACCGTAAATGAGGAAGGTAAAGAGGCCAGCAACTACTAAGCTCCTTTCAACCCACTGGAAACTGAGATGGTGCCACATTTCATGTCTTCTATCTCTCTCCCTGTCCAGAGAACTTCCCATGGGTTGCTAGGTAGTCAGCCGGCTGCCAAGGAAGCAGGAGCCTAGCTCATTGCTACTTCTCTCTTCTCCCCTGGCTGCGGAGGAGATTGGCAGCCCTTGGGCTGAGCTCCGAACCTTCTTTTCCTTCTGGCAGCCCAGACGTGCTTGAAGCCTCCATCTCCACCAGACATTCTTGCAGTCCTGGATTGACTGGTCAGCTAGTCAACTAGCATTTACTGCCAGACACTGGACTAAGCACTGGGGAAAGACAAAAACAAACAAAAACCAGTCCCTCTTCCCTCGGAGCTTATAGTCCATTGAGAGAGACAACACACAAACAACTATTTACAAACAAGATATAGAAAGGATAATAAATCAGGGACAGCCTCAGAGGGAAGGCATTAAGATTAAGGAAGACTAGAAAAGGCTTTGTGCAGAAGTAAGACCTTTGGCTGAGACTATGACCTAAAGATAAGTGAAGTGGCAAAGGACTGCCTCTTTGCTACCTTCTTTTTCTCTGTCTCTCTCGTTCATTCCCTACCCACCTCACCCCACCCCTCTTTTCCAGGCAGGCCCTACTGAGTTTAGGAGAAATAGTCATTGTAATCTTCTCTACTTGAATAATTAGGAATATATTACTAAGGATTCAATTTAGTCATTCTTGATAATGTGGTTTATTAATACTAAAATTAATTATTAATAACAACATATGTTGATGATCACCATTAAATACCTTGGACTCTGGCGCAAACCTGTGCAATTTGTGGTGGAATTCAGTTCTCTTGGTACACTAAGATCAAAACGAAAAATCCCAGGAGTCCTAGCATGCCAAAAGTTCTGGAGTTTCAGCAGATTTAATAGCTGCTGGAAGCTGTAGGGTATCTCCTCTTCCCGCAGTCATAGATAGTGATAAGGACTGAACATGTGATTTCCCTGGTACGGTGAACTTTCAGGTGACAAAGCTCTGTTCCCGGTGCAGATCGGTACCTTCTCTGTAACTTCCAGTGTTAGTTACCTAGAGAACCTCGGAAGGAAGTGTCGTGCCCAGGGGCACAGAGCTGGCACACGTCAGAGGCAGCACTTGAAAGAAATCAAATCTTCCTAGCTTCAAGACCAGGTCTTTATCCATTACTGCACCGCTGCCTTGAGCATCGCTTAAGGCAAAGACTACCTCTTAATTTACATTGAGTTCAAATGTGGCCTCAGACACCTACTGAAGGAGTGATCCTGAGCACACTGCTCCATCTCTTTCTGTTTCAATTTCTCCTCAGCTATGAAATGAGGATATCACCTGCTTCCCAGGATTGTTGAGAAGATCAAATGAAGCAATAGTTGTAAAGACAGGATGGTGCCTGGCGCACAGCTGGCACTATATGAATGCTTATTCCCTTTCTCTTTGTATCCCCCTCAGCATTTAGCAATGTTTGTTGTTATTCAGGTGTTTTCAATTGTGTCTGATTCTTTGTGACCCCATTTGGGGTTCTCTTGGCAAAGATTCTAAAGTGGTTTGTCTTTTCCTTCTCCAGCTCATTTTATAGATAAGGAAACTCAGGCAAACAGGGTTAAGTGACTTGCCCACGGTAACACAGCTGGTGAGTGTCTGAGGCCTGATTTGAACTCACAATCTTCCTGACTTCTTGAGCCCGATTGCTTTATCCACCGAGCCACCTAGCTGCCCTTATATTTCCTTTTTGCTGAAAACATCAGGTTGATAACCTGCTAAGAGCCAAGACATACCTTTCAGATAATATGATCATTGGCAGGCCTTCTCATAAGAGCTTTGGATTCAAGTCTGAGAATTCCATTAAGGGAAAGTTAAATGAAAAAAATAATAGAGTAAAAACACCCACAAAATCTTCTAAGCAACAACATCCAGCCAAGGCCTGTCCTGTCCTCTACAGATACTTAACTGTCTATTTCCAGGTGCTGGAGAGAACCATCTAAGTGCTAGAAATGAGGACTGCCCACCTTCCTGAGTCTTCTTCCCAAAATGCCTGGCCAGGAGACAGAGATTGCCAGAAAGCCAGGGGAACCTCTGCTGTATCTGTACTTCACATCAGAGCATCCGGGAATTCCAGAACTGGAAGGGACCTCAGAGATCATCTAGTCAAAGTTCATCATTTATTAAAAGAGGCAGCCAATTGAGGGAAGTGGTCAGTTATCCAGGGCCATACAAGTGGTTTGGTGGCAAAAGTGACCCAGTACTAAAGTTGTGGTTGTGTTCTGCCTGTTACAGTAAAATCTCATTAATTTAGACTTATTAAGGTTTAGGCCAGTAGGCCAATCTGAGACAGTGAAGAGAAGTCACTAAAGAATTTAAGAAAATAAGATATGGTATGTCTGTTAAGATTTTTTTTTCAAGTATCAATGGTACTATAAAAAAACTAATGGAAAAGAAAGAGGCATTAGGAATGCTTTAGGCAGATGAAATCCATCTATAATTAATACATTAAATACATCAATGCATTAATTACAAATAATTAATGCATTATTATACAGACATAGCATACACACACACACACACACACACACACACACACACACACACACACACACTTATAACCCTGACCCAGGAATAGGAAGACCTGTGTTGGTCTGCCTTTTATACTAGAAGATTTCAAATTGTTTTCTGAATAGTAATTCAGAAAAGAATCACACCTGGGAGGTATTTACGTTCTCCCTTGACAGATGTGAAAAGGTATACCCTATCTGAAGAGCATAAAAGGATGTGGAGATTTGGCAACCAGCCCAATAATTTAATCAAAGTCAACAGCAAATTCAGCTAATTTAGGGCCCAAAGTTGATTTTGGGATCAAGGTTATCCAATTTGGTTGGCTGAATTGATTATAGCAATTATTCATATACTTCTTTATATGTACATAGTAGAATGTAACTTCCTTGAGAGCAGGGATAGCTTCATTTTTGTCTTTGTATCACCAGCCCTTAGCAGAGTGCTGAACTGAATTAAATTGAGTTTTATACTGGGGACACAGAAGTTGTATGGCCAATGAGATGAATGTGTGCAAATCTACTTCTTTACAAAACGTCTCACACACAATCAACCAATTAATCAATAAACATTTATTAAGCATCTACTATGTGCCAGGAACCGTGCTAAGAGGCAAAAGTTAGTCCCTGTCCTGAAGGAGTTCAAAATCTAATGGGAGAAACAAATACATACAAGCAAACTATATTCAGGATAAATAGGAAAAAAAACTAAGGGAGGGAAGGCATCAGAATTAAAAGGGGTTAGGGAAGGTTTCCTGTAGAAGATGGGATTTTAACTGACACTTAAAGAAAGGCTGGGAAGCCAGTAGGCAGGAATGAGGAGGGAAAGTAATCCAGGCATAGTGGACAGCATGAGAAATGCCCAGAGCCAAAAGATGGAGTGTCTTGTTCGTGGAACATCCAGGAGGCCATTGTTACTGGATTGAAGAGTACATGGGGAGGAGTAAGGTATAAGATAACTGAAAAGGTAGGAGAAGGAGCATTTATAAAGAGTTCTGAATACCAAACAGAACATTTTTGTATTTGATCCTGGAAGCAACAGGGAGCCAATGGAGTTTATTGAGTAGGAGAGTGACTGTTTTGGAGTTGAGCTTTAGGAAGATCCTTTTAGTGTCTGAATGGAGGATGGATTGGATTGGAAAGGGACCTGAGGCTGGCAGACCCACCATTAGGCTACTGTAATAGTTCAGGCTATTATTATAATAGATGATGAAGGTCTGCTCAGAGTGGTGGCAGTGAAAAGGGCATAGTTGAGAGATACTGTAAAGGTGGAATTGACAGGCCTTGGAAACAACTTGGATATGGTGGATGGGGGATAGTGAAGACTTGAGGATGATTCTTAGATTGTGAACCTGAGAGACTGGAAGGATAGTGTTGCCCTCAACAGCGGGAGGGAAGTTCTGTTTTGGACATGTTGAGTTTAAGATGTCTATTGGACATTCAGTTTAAGATGTTTGAAAAGCAGTTAGAGATGTGACACTGGAGTTCAGCAGAGAGGATGGGGCAGGATACTTAGATGTGAGAATCATCAGCATAGAGACAGTAATTAAATCCATGTAAGCTGATGAGATCACCAAGTGACTTAGGAGAAAGGAACAAGAGAAGATGGCCCAGGATAGAGCCCTATGGGACACCTATGCTTAGAAGGCATGATGTGGATGAGGATCCAGCAAACAAGTCTGAGAAAGTGCAATCAGACTGAAGAACCAGGAGAGAGTGATACCTCCAAATTCCAGAGGCAAGAGAGCATCAAGGAGGAGGAATGGGTAATCAACTGTCAAAGGCGGCAGAGAAGTTGAAGAGAATGAGAACTGAAAAAAGGCCATTGGCAATTAAGAAAGCTTTGGTTACTTTGGATAGAGCAGTTTTGTTGGAATGATAAGTCAGAAGCTGAACTGTAAATGGTTAAGAACAGAATGAGAGGAGAGAAAGTGAAGTCATCTAGGGTATATGGCCTTTTAGAGGAGTTTAGTTACAAAGAGTAAAACTATAGTAATAACTACCATCAGATATAGGATGATAGTTATCAGGACAGAAGGATTAGGTGAGGGTTTCATGAGAATGGGGGATTGTGTTGGTAAGCAAAATGGCCTTTGTTTTCTTTGAGTAGCTCAGTGTATTTCATTGAGCCTTGCTGGGTGCTGGGCCTCAGGCCCAGAGCCCTATTGGGTGTGGAACCTATGTGGGTAGGGATTGGTGACTGGGGTGGGGCCCAAGATGGGGCTGGCTAAGGGGAGGTGTTAACTCCAGAGCCATGCCCTATTGGGTGTTAACCTAATCTATGTGGATGTGAACCTCCCAGGGTCCTAAGGGGAGGGGCCAACTCAAGAACCAATCACCAGAGCCTAGGCTCTGGTCATTCAGATGACGCTTGATGATGTCAAAAACTCTATAAGAGGGGAGAAGACAGCTTGAAGATCCTTTTTCTATTGCAGCTCTACCTGCAGCAGTGGTGGTGAGCGTGACTCTGGGCCAGCCCTTGTTCCTAGCTCCCGGGCTGAACCTAGATGTTGGTAACTATGAATTGTATTGGGTCTGTCTGTTGATGTTTGTAATTTGTATTTTGTTCTGAAGTTCAGGGCACTGGCTTTTTCCCCTGAACTAAGTGAATGCTGTCTGTATGTTGGATTAAAGTAAACTTGTCAACCCCTTTAACCTTGCTTTCCTTATTAAAGCAGATCAAAAGAACCTGTGCTTTCCCAGCGTGCTGGCAGCTTTCTGGGTGCTGGCTGTGAGTGGATCTTACACACCCACAGAAGCTGCTAGCCAGATTGTGGAAACAGGGATACATGGGCATGTCTGTAGGCAGTAGGGAATGAGCCAGTAGAGAGGGAGAAGTAGGAAATAAGTGATAGAGTGGGGATGATAGAGGGGACAAACCTGTTTGAGGACTCAGGAAGAAATGAGATCACTTGAGCAGGTAGTGGAGTTAGCCTTGGTAAGGAGTAAGGCCATTTCATCACATGAGACGGGTGAAGGCACAGATAGAAGCAGAAAACAGATGAGCGATATGAGATGAGGAAGAGGGAAGAAGAGGTAGCTCACAGGGAAACTGCCTCAGTTTTTTCTTTACAATGTAAGGCAAGGTTGTCATTTGACAGCATGGGATGCAGGAGGGCTATGGAAGCTTTGAGGATGAATGAAAAGGTTTGGGAGAGCCACTGTGGAGAATGGCATAGAGAGTTGATAAGGAAGGTAGAGTAGGATTGCCTAGCAGCGGTAAGTGCCTAATTGAGGCTGTGTAACACAAATTTATATTGGACCCATTCAGAACAGTTGCATGCTTTTTCTCTCCTTTCATTCAGCAGCTCGTGTATAAGAGTAAAGGCGGCAGATGGCAGAAGTCATCCAATGTTGAGGTTCGGTAGGGTGCAACTAGCAATATAAGGGGGCCAGGGACTCCAGATCATAGGACAAGGTAGTGTTGAAATGTCTCGTCAGGGGGTCAAGATGGAGAGGAGAGAGTGGTCGGTGCAGATGACATGGCCCAAGAGAAAACAGGGTTTAAGGGATTCGAGGTCAGAGTGTGGATGAAGAATTGGGTTTTGTAAGGGAGGGCAGAGGGAGAGGTAAATTAGAACGACACAAGAAATTTCAATAGCAACTATCATTTATGACTGTCACAAATAACAGGTAGACTGATTTTTAAACCATTTTTTTTCACTGTTGTTGGACATCTAGAGCAAAACAGAGAGTTTCTTTTTAAATATTTAGAAATATGTTTCAGTAAAAGTCCACGCTGATGCTCTCTGTGGTATGGAGGTGACCCTGAGTTCTAGAAAAGTAGGCCAGGGAGGTTCAAGTTCTGGCAGTTCCCACTGAGGCGGAAGACTTCACAGAAGGCCTGGTGATAGACTTGATGTCTCGTCTGAGGACCAGGGTAGCTAAGTTTGAGAGAGGAGCTCATCACCGGGCTGGCTGCCGGATTGTGAATATCTTGGTAATCAGCTCTCAGTCCATCTACCAAGCTACAAGAGTGATGTGTATCAGAGGAGGTAACACCTACCCTGGCTGGATCTTAGATCCTTGAAATACAGTACTGAAACGCTAAAGAGGCACTGGGCAGTTTCTTTTTACCTTTTACATTAGAACTGTATGATATCCTGTTCTCTCACTAGGATGCAGAACCAACTGGCAAGGTTTTTATTTTTTTTTAGAGAAATTATATTACCACTTATATTAAAAGACTCTAATTAAATCTGGTATTGACATCACATGAAGAGAAGCAGTTATATTTCATCTGAGTCGTTCTGAGACAGTATGTGGCCAATAAAACATGATTCTTCAGGACATGATTGAAAAAGGCCCAGTATATACGGACTCCTTCAAATAGTTATTCTTAAGCAGCTGACATGAACCTAAAATGTGAGTCCAGCTGTTGGTGGAGTTGTGAACTGATCCAACCATTCTGGAGAGCAATTTGGAACTATGCCCAAAGGGCTATAAAATTATACATACCCTTTGCTCCAGCAATACCACTGCTAGGTCTATGTTCCAAAGACATCCAAAAAAAGGGAGAAGGACCTATTTGTACAAATATATTTATAGCCGCTCTTTTTGTGTTGGCTAAGAATTAGAAATCAAAGGGATGCTCATCAACTGGGAAATGGCTGAAAAAGATGTGGTATATGATGTAATGGGTTATTATTGTGCTGTAAGAAATGACAAAGAGGATGATTTCAGAAAAACCTGGAAAAGACTTACATGAACTGATACATAGTGAAGTGAACAGAACCAGGAGAGGGCTGCACACAGTAATAGCAATACTGTTCGATGAAGAACTGTGAACGACTTAGCTACTCTCAACAATACAATGATCTAAGACAATCCCAAAGGACTGATAAAACATATTATCTGCCTCCTGAGAAAGAACTGATATTGTCTGAATATAGACTGAAGCGTGCAATTTTTTACTTTCTTTCATTTTTTCTTTTATTCAAGCCCTCTTGTGTAAAATGACTAATATAGAAATGTTTTACATAATTGCACATGTATAACCTATATCTGATTGCTTACCTTCTCAGGGAGGGGGGAAGGAGAAGAATAGAATTTAAACAAGAAAGTTAAAAAAAGAAGAAAAAAATGTGAGTCCATTCAGCTGACACTCTCACTCTCTCTCTCTCTCTCTCTCTCTCTCTCTCTCTCTCTCTCTCTCTCTCTCTGTGTGTGTGTGTGTGTGTGTGTGTGTGTGTGTGTAGGAAAATGGTGAGTATCTCAGTGAAAAATCATCTGAGCCTATTGAATCCACAGCCTGCTATCAAATACAGCTCTTTGCTTTTAGCATCTCACAGTACTGGGTCTCTGCAGACACATTCTTGAGTTTGTAAACAAGGTCACATTCAACAAGAACTGAATCTTCTTTCAGTTCACCTCTAGAAAGGACTGCAATGTCCTTGCCTAAAGATCAAAAGCCAAATACCAACTTCCTGTTTCTTTTTTTGGTGTAGGGAACTCAATACTGATGCATTTTATGATTCATGTATCCTTTAAGAATTTATACTTGGGCTTTAAAGGAGCCTTCCCCCAAGGAATAAATTCATTCATTTATTAAAAAAAATTTTAAAAATTATCTCCTATGGGGAGAACTCTACAGCCAGCACTGGGCAAAACAGAAATAAGATGTGTTCTCTGCTCTCTATTAGACTGAGTTCCTTGAGAGCAGAGATTGTATTTTGTTTTTGTTGTAGGCACTTAAAGATATTTGTTTACTCAAGCTTAGAGTATAGAAAGAGTGAGAAGAAATGCACCAATAAATTCATCACAAATTGGAATAGTGTAGACACAAAGATGTAGAGTTGGAAGGAATGGTACAGGCCACCTGGCCCAACTCCTTCATTTTACAGACAGGGAAACAGGCCCAGGGAAGTTAAGGGGCTTGCTCAAAGGAAATGCAAGCGCAGAGCAGAAGGTCCAAAATTTCACACCCAAGTCCTCTGACTAGTGCTATGAGATCAGGCAAAGAAGAAATCATTTTGAGACTAGATAATCTATTCCAACACCAAAACTGGGTACCCTGTCATCAAATCAACAAGCATTCACCTCCTGTGTGACTGGCATTGTGATAGCCACTGGGGATAGAAAGGCAAAAATCAAACAATATCCTCCTTCAAACATCACGTTCTACTGGGAAAGATAGGTATATAGGTACACACAAAACGCATCCAGATTAAATACAGCCTATTTTTTTGTGGGGAGAGGAGGATCAGGAAAGGTTTCGTGTAGAAGGTGGCATTTACACTGAGTTTTGCTTAAAACTAGAGATTCTAATACTACCTAGCTAGTATTCATCATCAGAGATAAAGAAGGAATGCATTTCAGGATCATGGGATAGTTAACACAAAAGCACAGATACTGAAGATGGAGTGTTGTACATGAGAAACAGAAAAAAAGACAGTTTGGTTGGACTGTAGAGTATGGCAAACAGAGTAGGTCAGTCAGTCAATAAACATTTATTAAGCACCTGCTATGTATAAGGGGTGGCAGCCAGGTGGCTCAGTGGATAGAGCACTGGGTCTGGAGTCAGGAAGATCTGAATTCAAATCCAGTCTCAGACACTGACTAGCTGTGTGATCCTGGGCAAGTCACTTAACCTCTGTTTGCCTTAAATCCACTGGAGAAGGAAATGGCAAACCATTCCAAGGTCTTTGGCAAGAAAATCCTATGGACAGTACTGGCATGATATGATCCATGGGGTCACAAAGAGTCAGACACAACTGAACAACACCACCACCATGGCCAGGTTCTGTGATAAGCATTCAGGTTACAAAAACAGGCAAAAGACAGCCCCTGTCCTCAAGAATCTCACAATCTAATGAGTTAGGGCCAGGCTGTGAAGGCTTTTAACTACAGCAGAGGAGTTTGTATTTGATCTCAAAGGGAAGACAGAGCTACCGAAGATTACTGACTAGAGGAAAAACTTGTTATACCTGCGGGTGAAGAAAGGTACTTTGGCAGCTGACTGAGGGTAGGCTGAAGAGGGAAGAGACCTGAGGCCAAGGAGAGGGAGCAAGCATTTATTGTTTATTATAATACCAGGCACCGTGCTAAGTGCTTTACAAAAATGATCTCATCCGATCCTCACAACAACCCTGGGTTGTAGGAGGTATTGTGGTTCCCTTTTTACTGTTGAAGAAACTGAGGCAGACAGGTTAAGTGACTTGCTCAGGGTATACCAACAATCCGGCTAGCAGCTGCTGTGGGGGGGGGGGAGTAAAAGACCAACACAAGCCCAACAACAAGAATGCTGCCAGCACAGGTTCTTTTGATCTGCTTTACTAAGGAGAGCAATGTTAAGGGGTTAACAATCTTATTTCAATCCAACATACAAATATCATTCACTTAGTTCAGGGGAAAAAGCCAGCACCCTGAACTTCAGAGCAAATACAAACAAATTACAAACATACATTATAAACAGACCAAATACAATTCATCGTTACCAAGAAACCATCAACATCTGGGTTGATGAGCCAGGAGGCTCTTGGAGGGGCTGCCCAAAGTCCCATGCCAATATTCCTCCAGGAGTGAGAGACTCTAAGGAGAACACCAACCTCTGGGTTTAAATATCTTGTTCAGGGTCAAAGGTGAGTCACACATGCGACTCACCCACATGACCTAAAAGTGTCACAAAAATGTGACTTAAACCCACATGGTCTAAAAGCCTCTGATGTCACAAACACGTCATTCAAACCCATGTAAATTGGGCTTTCCCTTGAGGCAAGGAGGTCATCAAGGACTTCTAATTTAATCAAGGAAACAAAGACCAAACTCTTCAAGGGCACTTGACTGAATAAGTGCTAAAAGCACTCATTAATTACCAATACACAGGGTCACACACCTAATAAGTGTCTTTGCCCAGATATGAACTTGGGTTTTCCCAACTCTAGGCCCAGCTCTCTATTCACTGTACCACCTAGAAGGTTATTATACTAGTCCAGGGATGGAGAACCTGCAGCCTAGAGGGCCACGTGCAGCCTTGAGGCTGTAGGTTCCCCACCCCTGGACTAGCCTAAGTGATAGAGTTGGTGAGAACCTGAACTAGGATGGTAGTTGTCTGAGCGGATGGAAGGGGATGCAGACAAGAGATTGAGTGAAGGTAGAGAAAATGAGATTTCTCAATGGATTGGCTACGTGAGGTGAGGGAGAGAGCAATCAAGGATGATGCCAAGTCGTCACAGGGATTTCCCCACTGTCATGACAGATCCCACAGTCATCCACATCTGTGTAGTTATTTTTCAGTAACGTCTGACTCTTTGTGACCCTATTTGGGGTTTTCCTGGCAAAGATCCTAAAGTGGTTTGCCATTTCCTTCTCCAGCTCATTTTACAGATGAGGAAACTGGGGCAAACAGGGTTAGTGACTTGCCCAAGGTCACACAGCTAGTAAGTGTCTGAGGTTGGATTTGAACCTGGCTCCAGGCCTGGTGCAATATTCAAAGTCACAGAATGTTAGCTCATTTAGTCCAATGAGAAGAAAATTGAGTTTTAGAGAAATTGAGACTTGCCTAAATTCCTTCAGTGGCAGAGTCAGGATTAAAAACCAGGTCATCTGATTCCCATTTCAGTGCTCTTACTTCTATAACACATTCTTTCTCAGCAAGTAAGGAAATTGAAGAGAATTAAAGCTAGTGAGAGAAAATGCTGATAAGTTCTAAAAATTGCTCAAAACTGTATTGCAAGATTGGTTTTACCTATTTTACTTTGTAATGAACCTTAAAGCCCTACATAAATATTAGTTATCACCACTATAAAGCTCTTTAGTTTGCAAAATACTTTCCTAAAAACAACTCTGTGAGGAAGGTAGCATGAGCATTACAATCCCCGCTGCAAAATGGCAGAAATTAAGGTCCAGGAAGCATCAATGACCTGCCCAAGGTTATATAGCTTATTAATGGAAGAACAAGATTGAGACCCAAGAATTAGATATAGGACCTTTCTTTATGACTGACCTCCTGGGGGCATGTGCTTTGCATCTTTCCTCAATCTCATTTTTCTTCCCATTTTCCCTTGAGATTCTAAATCTTTTGTTCCTCTGAATGAATTATGTTATTATTTTGTTCAGTTCTATATAAAGTATCACCTTCCATAGCTTGATTGACATAGCAATAAATCTATTAATTAATTCAGGTGGTATTGTCATTTTTATTACATTAGCATGGTACAACTATAAGTAATGAAAACTCCAATTATTTCATTCTTTTTTTTATTTATTTCAAGTGTTCTATAATTGTATTTACACGTCTTCGGTGTGTCAATATACTGACCCTTACATATTTTATATCATTTTTATTACTATTTTGAATGTGATTTCCTTTTTCTATTGTTCCTTCCTGGATTTTTATTATTGCTATCGAGACACGCAGTTAATTTTTGTGAATTTATATTGTATTCTGATGATTTATTGAAGCTACTAATTGTCATAATTAATTACCTTGCTGCTTATTTTTTCTAACCCCATCATGTTGTCTGCAGATAGGAATAATTTTATTGTTTCTTTGTCTATGTTTTTGCCTTTGATTTCTTTCTCTTGACATTGAAATTGGTAGCATTTCTAGAACTATGTCAAATATTAGTAAGAAGAGGGGTCACCCTAGCACCCCAGTATTTGTTGAGAATTCTTCTGTTTCCCCAATGAAAATGATGCTAACTTTTAATTTTTGATATATTTTAATCATATTAGAAAGGCTTTTTATGACTATGCTATGCTTTTAAAAAAGTTTTGAGTGATAATGTTTTAAGAGATAATAAATGAGTGTTTTATTTTGTCAAGAGTTTTTTTTATCTATTAATGACAAAATCATGTGGTTTGTGGTGGTTTTTAAAAATATGATTAATTATGTCCCTCGTTTTCCTAATTGTGGGACACTATTGCATCCCCCATCATAAGTCTAACTTGACTGTAGAAAACAATTTTTTGATATATTGCTATAGTCTTGTTGTGAGGATTCTATTTGTTATTTTTTGTATCAGTATTCATCAGTGATATCAGTCTATAGGTCCAGTGTATTTCTGATACTCTAGAAGTCTAACTTCACATCAGAAGTAGGCTAGTCAGATCATAAATTTGGAGGTGCAGAAGACCTTTGAGGTCATCTAGTCTAATCTCCTCAAAATACAAATGAGGAAACTGGGGCCTGAAGTTTTACTCCCATCTCAAACAGGGAGTGAAAAAGAGCCAAAATTTGAACCCTGGTCCTCTAACTTAAAATTTAAAGCTCTTTCCTCAGCACTACATATTTCAACGTTAGCTGGAATGGACAGATGAAAACAGAAATCAGATAATGATATGACAAACCATTTCCTCTGTCCTCCAGAATTTTGCTCCTGTCACATCACTACTCTGAGTACCAAAAAAGAGAAAAAAGTACAACTTTTAAATAGTCCAGAAAGTAAAGAGAATAATTCTATTTAAACATGTCATTATGACAGTCCTCTCAAAGAGATGCGGAGGCAGATTATGCCCTAGACCTCGGATAAGAGGAATGACCATGACCTGCCAAGTCTTTGAAAGGGATTTTGAGTTTTCACTGTCTCCTGGGCTAGGGAGGTGTTGAATGGTTTGGGGATTTGGGGACAGGGCTTGGAGAGGCCCATGGAAAAGTTTTGCAAATAAGAGATAAGGAGAAGTGACTATCCCAGAAGCAGTAGCATTGGCAGAGAGGACAAGAAGCATTTGAGAGCAGTTTTTAGCAGCAGCAGGGTGATGTCAGAGAAACATAAAGACTGTTATTTATTGTGGTAGTTCATCTGTGTGGTAGGAATACAGGTAAAAATACTGAATTGTGGGGACTGTGGAGGAGCTGAAGCTGACTGTCTTTTTTTTGGGGGGGGCAGGGCAATCAGGGTTAAGTGACTTGCCCAGGTCTGCATGGCTAGTAAATGTTTAAGGCCACATTTGAACTCAAGTCCTCCTTACTCCAGGGCCACTGCTCTATCCACTGTGCCACCTGGCTGCCCCCAAATGCCTCTGCGACCTCCTTTGGCTAAAATGGCAGCTCTTTCTGAGATTGGGCTGCTGAATTCATATTTTGGCCATTTTCTCCCTGGACCCTTTTCTCCAGGAAACATGAGCAAAAAAGAAAAAAATAGACAAAGGAAAGATATATGAAAGAAAAAAGCTGAAACTATGCCACTGGTAGGAAAGGAATGTGTGCAAACACTAAAGGAAGACAAGCCAGTTGATGGAGTTGATGTGTGTATGCTTTCGCTAGCAAAGACAGTTAATGGTTCCTGTAGTCTGATGGGTACTGAGCATTGGGAAGGACATTATGAGTAAAAAGAAAAGTAGCCTTCACATGTCCCACAAAACACTAACCTCAACCTCAACACAACGGACCCCATCCAAGTAGAATATTATTCTCCTTATCTTGACAAGGAGAGCCAGGTCAAAGAGTCATGGTAGCCCTCCAGTACAATATTTCAGCTTCTGCATGAAGATATTCAGTGATAAGGAAATCACATCCTCTAAAGGCAGTCCTGTTTCATTTTTGGACATCTTTAATCATTAGCAAGTAATTACTCATTTTGAGGTAAAATCTGCCTTAGCAACTTGCATCCTTTGCCCTCTGGGCCAAGCTGAGCAAGCCTGACAACTCTTTGGTAGGGCAGTCATTCAGATGCTTGACAGGATCAGAATTTAAAGCTAGAGGGGATCTTGGAGGCCACATCTAGTCCAACCCCTCATTTTATAGAAGAAGTCTAAAAAGATTAAGGGATTTGGTAAGGTCATACAAGACTTGAAGCTAGCTATCAATGCCCCTCCTTTAAGTCTTCTCTTTTTCAGGGTGAGCCTTGTCATCCTGAATTACCTCTACTTTGTCCCTATCAATCCTAAAATGTGGCACCCTAAACTGAACACAATATTCCAGATACTGAAGTACTGTTTAAGAGAAAATGTCAACAGGATGTGAGGTTGGAAGGGGGCAGGGACACAATCCAGAGGAGTTCCTCAGGACCTACCTAAATGATGGAACTGCCCATGGGAAGTAAAGTATCCAGAAAAGAAAGAAAGAAAGAAAACAAGAAAGAAAGAAAGAAAGGAAGGAAGGAAGAGAAAGAAAGGAAGGAGGGAAGGAAGAAAGGAAGGAAGAAAGCAAGAAAGAAAGAAAGGAAAGAAAGAAAGGAAGGAAGAAAGGAAAAGTAAATTTAGAGAATTCCCTTTGCTAAAGGAGACTCCTGGGATGGCATTCCCCATGGCTAAGGAGGGCAGGAAGGAAGATATTCCTGATATTGCAGATAACATTAATAATAATAGCTAATATATATAGCTTCTTACTTGTCTTTGTATCCCTAGCACTTAGTACAAGCCTGGCTTGTAGTAAATGCTTAATAAATGCTTGTTGACTGAGTGCTAAGGAACTTTAAGATTTGTAAATTGCTTAACGTGCATCATTTCATTTTAGCCTCAATGACAAACCTGAAAATATCTATATCTATATATATAGTACAGGTATAATTGTACCCATTTTGCATGTGAGAAAACTAAACCTGGTCAGAGGCTATTTGACTTGGCCAAGGCCTAGTAAGGCAAGATATGGAGCTAAATTTCTCCTTACAGACACACACACACACACACACACACACTTTTTCTAATTTAGAAACTTTAGAAAGTATCATCTCCTTGAAAGTAAAGGTTCATCTTTGCCATATGCAGGAAAATTACTATCTTTTTTTTCCTAGTGGCTGTCTGTGTCTTCATTAAAAGATTTCAGGAAGCTAATATGCACTCCAAACACAGTTGCTTGGAAGCTTTAATGCTATTGCATATAAAGAGGAATGTACATTATTAGATCATTATGGCTAACCAATTAAAGAATAGGGCTTGCAGCTGTAACTTTGTCTTTTATAGCTGGAGAATTCAGAATTATCTGTGGTGCATCTAATATGGTTTTCTGAGAAATCCTAATAAAGTCTGGCATTGCCAGATAGTCACCCACACTATTAGTCATATAAGTAAACATGAGCCATTTGGGGATGATGTATATATTCCTTAATATTATCTGACATGTAAATTTTATGTCTGCTGCTGGAGGTCTTCAGCTAGAACGCTGCATAAATTTGCACCAGCACTGACCATCAAATCCTCCTGCCAGCCCCCTCCCCATGATTCCAAGGGGATAATTTTACATTTTTTACTTAATGAGGGAATAATCCTTCAAGATATCTGGGGCAAAATAAAAGGTGGGCAAGTGGAATTAAAAAAGGAAGGAAAAAAATCAATATTGAGTTTATAAAGCTCACAGTGGTGCATATAGCCTTATGGATCTTGGAATGAAAGTTCCAAATTCTACCATAGTTAAAGCTCCCTAGGGAGAATCTCACACACATATTCCAGGGTAACAGTTATAGGAAGCACAGCAAAGCCAGAATCAGCACAAAGCAGGAAAGGAGCATTGGAGGTATTGCTAGAGGTGCCTATAATTCAGTCTCCCTGACAGTTTGGAGTCAGTGTAAATGAATTTGTCATTCTCTCTCTCTGTCTCTCCCTCCCTCCCTCCATCTCCCCTAATGCCCCGCCCCACCCCGATCTCTCTTGGTGTGTTTCATCAATTGGTCATCCTTCTCCACCCTCCTAGTCTTCAAACACAAACAGGTCAATGATCAATGTGAAGGATCGTGGTGGACCATGACTGAGGATGGAGGTGAATGGTCAAGGCTGGGAAGGTCAAAGTAACCATGCTAATTCCTCT
The DNA here is from genome assembly GCF_011100635.1 of Trichosurus vulpecula. Classification (NCBI taxonomy): domain Eukaryota; kingdom Metazoa; phylum Chordata; class Mammalia; order Diprotodontia; family Phalangeridae; genus Trichosurus; species Trichosurus vulpecula. The sequence goes on along the minus strand of NC_050575.1, from coordinate 293,053,954 downwards.
CCTCCACGCTTTAACCCAGTTCCAATCGCTAACTGAAGGAGAAGAGTGACAGGTAGCTGACACTCAGGCTGTCCCTGAGAACAAAGATGACATATTAGAAGGCTCAAAGGGTGGAGTAGGTAGGTAGGTAGAAGCAGCCTGTGAGAAGAAGCCTGAGGCAAACAGAGGAGGAGAAGGGCTTGAGAGTCTGAACAAAGACAAACCATCAAACATTCCTTTGGGAGTAAACAAAATGATTCTACCTTCAATAGTTCCCTAACAGCTGGTGGGGCGATAGCCAAGTTTATTTCCAAACTAAAGATTACAAGGTTGGGACTTCAGTACTGTAAGAAGGACACACTCAGGGCTGACCTCATTAGGTCAGTTCTTTACTTTATTAGACAAAATACATTAATTTAGAAAAGTACCCAAGTCTGCTCCTCAGGAGAGAAATGGGAAACTTAATGAGATAACAGAAAAACATCTATCTTGTCACATTCCATTTTCCCCTCTCAAATGCCTTCCTTTTCACTTATTCCTAGGTAAGCCTAGTACAACTAAAGGGGTGGGAGTTCTTTCTTCTCCTCCTAATATTCTCTTTCCCCCAATTTAACTGCACATGGAGAGGTTCCCACTAGTTCTCAGATTAGTCCCACACCTTCATATCTCTAGCTTCTTCTTCCAATTTGAAATGGACAGGTTCCTGACTAGATAATGTAAGACCTGAGGATGCTGACAGTGGGGAAGACACCCCTCACTACTCCCCTCCCTCCACCTTCAAAGACTATGACAGATGCCATGAAGAAGGGAGTCAGGCAGCAAAGTTCTGGAGCCATGAGGGCTTTGTAGTTAATTAATATATAATAATACTTGTTAACTGACCAAGCAAAGGGGTCCAGGATCTAAATTTCAGGTAAGTGAAGTCATCTACAAACTTGACAGGTAATCTGAAATGCTCTTTATGAACTCTGCATTATCCAAGCACCAACTTTGGTTGCCTACTATTCGTGTGGGAATACACACAACAGAGACGTTCTTCAGTAGGATCTATAACATTCCAGTTCTTGCCACCAAAGTCCTTGATACTCTCAAATAATTTCTTTCCCTTGTATGACATGTGATATGAAACAGTTAGGTGGCATAGTTGATAGAGCACTGGGTCTGGAGTCAGGAAGACCTGAGTTCAAATCCAGCCTTAGACACTTACTAGCTGTGTGACCCTGGGCAAGTCACTTAACCCTATTTGCCTCCATTTCCTCATCTGTAAAATGGGGATAATAATAGTAGGACCCACAGGGTTGTTACGAAGTTCCAATGAGACAATAATGGTAAAGCTCTTAGCGCCATACCTGACACGTGGTAGGTGCTAGCTAGCTATTGGGAGATCCTGTATGCCTCCTCCTCAAAACTTCCTAGCCGCTGACCCTTCTGGGTAGTTCAGATACCTGGATACCGGTCATTTCATTAACCTGATCAGACCTGCCCCCAGTCTCTGTCTCTGCCCCAAAGGACATGAAACTAAAGAATCAGAACGCCCTAAGTCACTATTCCACATTCTATGGCTCCCCATTTTCAACTCAGCATATTTTAAAAAGCTGGGTTTTTAAAAATAAGTTAATTTATTTATTTTTAGTTTTCAACATTCGCTTCCATAAGTTTTCAATTTTATCCCCCTCCTTTCCCTCCTCCCTCCCCAAGACAGCATGAAATCTATTAACCATATTTTCACATTATTCATGCTGTATAGAAGAATTAGAAGGAATGGGATTAACCATGAGAAAGAAAAACATAAAACAAAACAAAAAAAGGAAACAGCCTGCTTCGATCTGCATTCAGACTCCATATTTCTTTTTCTGGATGTGGATGGCATTTTCCATCATGAGTCTTTTGGAATTGTTTTAGGTCCTTGCATTGCTGAGAAGAGCTAAGTCTATCAAAGTCAGTCACTGCACACTGTGGCAGTTACTGTGCACAATGTTCTCTCGGTTCTGGAAAAGCAGGTTTTACAAACAGGTTTATTCATGCTGATACATAGGATTTCTTATTTAGACAGAAAGACAGTGTGACTATGAGCTATGGACAACAGGACAATACATGGAAATGAGAATAATTTTTGTTTTGTATCATTATCACCAATTATGATCGCCAGCACAACCACTTATTAAACTTGGGAAATCACGACCTCTCTGAGCCTTAGTCTTCTCATTGGGTTCCACAATACAAAAGGACTAAACATTCTCATCCTGTGCAATTATTGTCATGTCTTTCACAAAGTACTCCACAGAGAGAATTTATGCAGTATATCCTCCTTTTGTTCTTTTAATCCATGTATATCAGTGCAAAGTTTGAGCTGTCCATCTGATGCACTTAGGGAACTCATTGACCAGTTGTTTTTTAAAAGACATGCAAGGAAGATGGAAGTGTAGACTTCTGGGTCATATGAGTAACAAGATAGTACATGGGATATTTTTTCCAATCCCCACAACCTCTCAAAAACAGAAATTATGTACCAAAGTTAAAGCAATTTTAGCTGTTTTTATGGTTTATGATACCCAGAATACAAAAGAAGGTTAAGCAAAAAAAAAAAAAAAACACCCCAAACTGATGAACTCATGTTCATTGACCCTGAGCTCATTCAGCACTCCTCCTTTATCTCTCACCCAAGGACACAATGCAGGCTTCCGTCAAAACCCACCCTCATAACCCATACCCCATCCCTTCCTCTTTCCAATGCCATAGAGAACCAGGCTCCAGGCTTCAGAAGTTTGTTTGGGTCTCCAAAGACAGCTTGGCCACAGGCCATTAGGAGCAAAAGCCTACCAAGAGGCTGCGACCTCAAAGCACCAGTGCTGCAAAGTTCTGAACTGCCAAAGCCAAGGAAAGCAGATTCTGAACTCATGAGCAAGCTCTGAACTTCCAGTGCTGGGCCAAAATACTAAGGAATAGAGATAGTGGAACAGGTCATTAAGACAGGACACTGTATGCGGGAAGTTGTGCAGAACTCCATCAAATCTGAACGAAAGAGCACAGCAACCAGCTGGGGCCATTTCTAACCAACCAAAATTAAGCTGGGGCAGAGACACAGGCTGAAGAACTGAGAATTGCCCAGTGTGGGAGGAGGCTGAGACATCCATACCTGAAAAGAAACTACAATCATAACTGGGATTTAATAAATGAATAATTAGGAAAATAAGGGGTGGTGGTGGTAAAGACTGAAAATACCAAAAATTTCAGGAAGAAGAAATGTCAAAGACCTTGAACATAAACAGACAAATCAACAGGGAAAACTAATAGAAGGGAATACAACCTCCAAATCTAGTGAATGAGTTTAGGCATTTATAATACTGTACAATTAAGGAAGATGAGCCAATATTCAATGAGATGGAGGACCCTATGGAATTTGAAGTGAACATGGAACCACAACATGCTTTTCCTAAGTGGTCTGAAAGAGAAATGAGAATGGGAGCAGAATGTATGTACTGTACAGCAAAAATAATGAACAGAATAGAATCTGTAATGGCAAGCCTCACCAAAGAAACAAAAGAGAGCAACAGATTGGGAATGCAAATACACAGAAGTGAAGGACAACCCAGAAGAAGAAAGAAAAACATTAAAAGAAAATATGCTCACTAGTCAAGCAAAACATATGGATCTCCAAGCAGGTTGTGTATCCTAAGAATCATAGGTCTTCCAGAAGAACACGACAGGACAAAAAAATCTCAACATAATAATGAAGGAAATAACAGAAGACAACTGTCCAAACCGTCTGAACACAGAAAATGAAATCCCAATTGAAAGAATTCATAGATTGCCTTCAGAAAAAAAAAATCCACAACCCCAGGCTACAAACTCCAAGACACATAGTCACTAAATTCAGAAACGACAAGTTCTGCAAGTGACCAGGGGAAAGACTGTCAAATACAAAGAAAAGGACATTCGAATAACTCAAGATTATTCACATTAGAAAAAGAGAGAGGGAATGAAATAATTTGTTCTATAAAGCACTGGGATTCAGGATGCAGCCCAGGGTGACCTATCCTACAAATCTGTTGAAACATACAGGAAAAAGAAGGATGTTCAATAATAAAAAAAGATTCAAAACATTTTTAAAAAGAAAACCAGAACTGAAGAGATTATTTGCTTCTTGAACACCCTAAACAACAGAATTAGAAGAGGAGTGAATAAATGCAGACAGCAACAGCAATAAAGTGACAACAGAGAGATGAGTAAGAGACTTCTTTCTAAAGATAAAGAAGGAGATGGAGTGAAGGCAGAAATCTGGTAGAGTAAAGAGGCAGAGAGTGGAAATTACGGTCAGAACCTGGTAAGACCCTGCATAGAAGTAAATACTTCTTTTGTAGGACTACATCACAACATGGTTTGTTACTGTCCATTCATTTTAGTCCTGTCTGACTCTTCACGCCCACATCTGCAGTTCTCTTGGCAAAGATACTGGAGGATACATGAAAGAGAAGGAGTCAGGGAAGAGAGAGGAGTGAGTGATGCTCCAGAGTCAAATCAAGGGCTACCAGTGAAAGGAAGGTGACCTTTGTGGTCTCAAAAAGAGAAAAGCCTACAGGGGAGTGAATGAGGAGGAGTGAGGAAAGTTTGAAAAGGAAGAAGAATGAAATAGATCTTATGAGGTGGGTAGGGATTCCACTGATGAATGCTCCAATGGGTGAAGGGAAATGAGGACCTTATATTGGATTAGGCCTGGGGTACATGGTGCCTGAAAAGTCTACTCATTTTTGTGGGGAGGGAAAGGGAGTTGAAACCCCCTGGAGACAAGTGACACCTGGAGGAGTGGACACAGGGAGATTTTCAGGCAAAGAAAAAAAGGGTCAACGAGAAAGAATTCAGATCCATTGGCAGTGGGTAGGGTCCCTATCATGGAGCAATGTCCTCTCTGACACATGTAGTATTCTGCATTGTTCTGAGAGTGAAGCACAAAGGGAGGAATGGCATCCCCCTTACCAGAATTCTTCAAGCAAAGCTCAGATGACCACTTACTGTATGTACTATAGAGGAGATACTCGTTCAGGCACGAGTTTAGACTTGGTAGCCTCTGCAGTCCCTTCCAACTCTGAGACTCTGTGGTTCTACGAACGCCTGGCTCTTGATGCATAACCAGCCTACCTTCTGTTCCAGTCATGCTTGTCCTCAATGGTAACCTTCATGCCACTTCTCATGTGCTGGGAATATGCTACAGCCTATAGCTGTATTGACCGTCACTACATATCCATCTTTCCATTGTCTTTTGGGTTACTTGCAATCTTAACTTTTCTGGTGTTCCACAAGTCATATATAGCCACACAACTTTAGCAGAAGTATATGGGTATTAAAAAGATGGAGCTGCTTTCAGTTATTAAAAGAACAGGGCAATTTCTTAATCACAATTGGGCCCAATCTCTGCCTATTCTAGTCTAGGCCTATTCCATCACACCATTTGTAGTGCCTATCCATATCTTCCAGAGGATAAACTCAGGGGGGTTGCCTGTCAAATAGCAGGTGATAATCTGAGTAAAAGGAATTTCTCCTCCATTTAGTTTTGGTTCCACTGACTGGTAGGCCAATATCTCTTAAGTGACAATGGATATCACTGAGGAAAACCTCTACTGCTCTAGAATGCTGAATGAAATCAACATGTCATCCACAGTGTCTTATTGGGTGGCTAGGTGGTGCAGTGAATAGAGTGATGGGAATGGAATCAGGAAGATCTGAGTTCAAATCCAGCCTTAGACATTTACTAGTTGGGTCACTCTGGGCAAGTCTTATTTAACCCTGTTTGCCTCAGTTTCTTCATCTGTAAAATAAGCTGTAGAAGGAAATGGCAAACCACTCTAGTATCTTTGCCAAGAAAACTCCAAAAGGGGTCACAAAGAGTCAGACACAACTGAATACGACTAAACAACAACATATTTGGACTTTGAACAGAATATCCTCCATGACATTGGCCAACACACCTGTTGACCATATGTCTCTTTGTTTTAAGTTTTTTGATGCTGATATTCAAAATACAGTTAACGAATGTCACCTCCACGGACACATCTACGCTGGTATCTTGTCTTGTATGACCTTAACATACACACAGGAGACATTCAGTTGGAGCAGTGCTTTTAAGATGCCATTTTGCTCCAACAAGTCAGATTTTGCTGGCTTTCTTTTTCTTTTTTGCAGTCAACAATCAATAGTTACTAATGGCTTCAGTAGAAGGTTTTATGATAGTGGGAAATGGAGAAGGAGGAGGATATGAGCTCAATGGGGAGGAGAAGAAAGTTGAGAAAAGGAATTGGAAGACCTTGGACTTATAGGGACATCAAGATATTGAATTTGGGGAGGAGAAATTTGGGAGAGCTTGAGAAAGAGTTGAAGAACTACTTAAGATGAAGGAGGAAAAGTTGAAGGAGGACTACTCAGGACGAACAGAGAAAAGGACTCAATCTGAAGGAAGACTCAAAAGGGTAAGGATGGAGGAGAAGGACCTGGAAAGTAGGAGTACTTAAAGTGAAAAGGAAGCTGGTTGGTTAGGCAAGGTAAAGATAAAAAGGCAAGTAAAACAAATTGGTAAAAAGTTTGAGAGAGGAAATGAAGTTAAATGTAACTGCAAAAATCATTAAGAGGTGATACAATTATGTAAAAGTGTATGAAGTTAATAAAAGAGTATAAAAGTGTAAAGAGTTAATAACTCCTGCATTTGTACTGACTTATAAAAGACAATTTTTTTAGTCCTTTCCATTTTTTCCTTCTCATATGTTCCTGGGGAGATCCTGAAAGTTTAGCAGATTGTGGGAGGTGTTCCTTTTCCTTCCTCCTCCCATTCCCAAGCCCTAGGAAGTGTTAATAGCAGACTTGGGGCAGATATAAAGAAACTACTGGTGCTCGATCATATGGTCTGAGAAATGAGTTTCTGTAACATGTTGAGGTCTTCAACCTAGCCTTTAGCAGCAGGGTAATTTCTCAACTATGTGGTAGTCAAGGAGAAAGGAACTATATGACTAAATGTTAAGCATAGGCCTGCCTTATACATAACCTCAATTTTGAAAGCTGAAAGATATTTACTTCTATTGAGAGAAGTGAATTTCCTGATCATCAATCTCTTGGTGAGAGAAAAGGATGACCCACTTGACTTCCAGTATTGGAAGGAGCCGAGTAGCAAGGGACTAGAGACACAATATTGAGGAGCAAGGGATCTAGATTTCACATTCTATTTTTACACACTTTATTACTCTATTTTATCATACACTAATATTAAAATGAATTATTCTAATAGTGTAAATATAAGGGGCAATGGAGTTAGAGAGGCATGCCTACCTGGTAGTCCCAAGTATGTTTTCTTTCTGAAGGAGTCTGAGTCCTGAGAGTATTACCATAAGACTGAATGTCTACATGTTTCTATGTGGAATACAAAAAATGTTGCTTAGCAAATTCATTTCCATTTCCAAGAACTGGAGTAATGGATGTCATTGTGGGAAAATGTTAAGGAAAAAAAAAGATGGGCTAATTATAAGGTTAAGTATGAGGGATAAATAGGTAGATAGCCTGAGTTGTATTGTATCTTCTCTACTTCAAAAGAAAGAGAAGAAGGACTCCAGCATACTGCCTTCTTATATGATGAACTTACGAGGAGACATGAAGCAGGAAGATTTGGGATCTGCCTCGTTGGAAGAAGTATCCAGATCAAAGAGATCACAGATCCATTGGAATGCTTTGAGTATTGCTATTGTAGTAATATTATTCTAGTGACATTAGCAGCAGCATAGTGTAGTGGATAAAGAACTGGTTACAGACACAGGAAGACTTCCCTTTGACACATACTGAGTGTGTAACCAGGGCAAGTCACTTAGCTTCTCACTGACCCAGACACTCTCTAAAACCCCAGGTTGCAGAAGAGTTACTGATCTGTACAACTACAGTTGTCTTCTTCCCAGGGAATTCCCTAAGCCAATGAAATCACAGATCCAGACTAAAATCAAAAACAAATCCACAGGGAGGAAAACCAAGTAGTAATGGTTAGAGAGCACCAAGATGGCAGAGTCATTTCTTTTTCATTTTCTTTCTCCCATTCAAGTATCTAGAGAGAGGTCTCATTCCATTGTGGGCTTTTGGAAAAGTGGTGGTAGATCCATGAATAAAAACAGCCATGTAAAGAAAGCTGCCCAATTTGGTAAGAGCTTCCTGATTGGCATGGCAACCAATTAGACTTTGGAGGGGGGGGATCTGAGTCCCAAATTTTAAAGAAGAAAACTCAATAAATGGGAAAACCTAAATAACTCAAGAGATCATTCATCCTGAAAAGGAGGAATGAATTTCCCAGAATTACAGTGCTAGAATGAACCCTAGAGATTATCTAATCCAAGCTCCTCATTTTAAAGATTAGGAAACTGAGGCCTAGAGAGCTACAGTCACTTGTCCTCAGTCACACAACTAGTGATTATCAGACCTGAAGTGAGGACCTAGTCCACTGCATTTTCTGGGGCATCAACACCACCTGTTTTCAAATCCAACAAAATACATTTAACTCTTAAAACCATACAGAACATAATTTGATCTTCTGATAATTCAGAAGGCACTATAGGATCCTACAGTTTGTCATGGTTATAACATGGACTATAATTTCCCAATGATGTCAAGTAGGACTGAAGATGTGGATGGTGCAGGGTAATAGGCATCTTAGTCCTCTATAGTACAGGCAGAAATCTAGAAGTATTTTGAAAGGCTTCTGAGTCTTCAAAATAATCAGAGATTTTGAATACTTTTGTTAGCTGCAGAAGTCCATTCTCTTTGTCCATTTACTCCTTCTTTTGCATGTAACTGTAACAAGCTTGGTTATAGCCAATGAGCAATTAGGAGAAGCCAGTTTGAAATGGGGCGGGGGGAGGGGGGGACCTGTGGTAGGTACACTGATAGCAGTGAGAAGTGGTAGATGTCAGCCTGATAACGAAGGAGAAGACAGAAAAACCAAAAAGGAGAAACAGAACTTGGCTTTGGATTGTACTACAATTCCCTGAAGTTAGCGAGGTGGTGTTATTAAAGAGTTAATATTATATTGATGTAGGTGACACCTAGGGTCAAGAGGTAACCCCTCTACTCTCTTTACTAGACATATTTTGCCTAGTTTTGCTCTCTACTCAGAGAGATGAGAAGAAAGGGGAAATGGTCTAGCAAAGAATAGCAAAAAGTAACGAACAGAATAGAAAATATATACTAGGAGGCAAATTTGAAGGAATTAAGAGTTATTTTGCCTGGTGAAAAGAAGGCTGAATGATTTAATCACTGCCTTCATATCCCACCTGGCGGCTCTCCTGGATTTCGTGATCTTTAGAAACTCATCATTATGCAAGATGAAATCAACTTTCAAACTCACACCTCAGCACTTCTTGCCCCTGGGCCTCCTCTCTCCCTTTGATTGGAGAGGGTAGACACTGGCAAGCTCCTCCCAGGTCCTTTGCCATTTAAGAAGAGAATTCATATCATTTCCTACCCTGTTTCTCTCTTGGCCTTAATGATCTCCAGATACTCATCATTCTGCAAGATGAATTAGACTCTGTGACTCACAACTCCTCAGATAATTTCCTAACCCAGACCTTTCCCCTTAGACCCCTCCCCCTCCCTTTCAGCTTCTGTGTGTGTGTCTGGGTGTTTTTCTGTGTGTTGTCTTCCCCACTAAACTGTGAGCCCCTTGAGGGTAGAGGCTGTCCCTTGTTCTTTTTATCCCCAGCGTTTAATACAGTGCCTGGCACATAGTAGGTGCTTAATAAATGTTAACTAACTCTGATTCTGCCTTTCTAATGATACAGGGGGTATTAGATGGAAGAAGCTGACCAGCTGGTTAGGATAACCAAAGGACAGAGCTACTAGAGGAAACAGATCTAATCTGGAGCAAGCAAGCCATATGTTAGGAAAAAATTCAACGTCCTAGTTGCAAAGCTAGATAACTACTCATCTAAGATTATGGACCCATAGGCACAGTACTATCTGAGAGTAGGCACTGGAAGTAGACACACTGCTTGGGGTCAACTACCAGATTAGGGACTTGGTGCTATGAAGCTCACTCCTTCATGTGCATTTTGCTCTCTCGAACCCCAAAGCTTCTCTGGGGACTTCTAAAATAACCTGTGCTCCAAGAGTTAGCACAGTTTGTCTGTCTGCTTTGTTCAGCCACTTAGAGAGACTTCTGCTGTAAAGCTTGCCAACTAGAGGCCATTTGCCCTGAGCAGGTCTCGGTGATTAGCAGCTTTCTGTCCTCAGGCCAGCCCTCCCTGTGTGGGTGTCACATGCAGACTTCTATAGCCACAGCTCAAACTGGGATCCTCCTGGTCCACCAATAATAGTTTTATCAGGGAAGCGTCTTCTCGGCAGACCAGGAAAAAGTGTGCTAAACTTTTCTCAGCTGGAAGTCACTCTCAGATATATCCTCACCTCCAAGATAGGCACTTTGGTATTCATGACCCTTTTTGTGAAAAAGCAGTTTGTCTGCATGTGGTAGTTGCATGGAAGTACTGTAATTAAAGCTTGTGAATGGGACACAGCAGAGGTTTGCTTCTTGCTTCAGTGCAGACAGCAGCATCCTCAAAGTGGTCAGCTCTGGACTACCAAGAGATGTGTAATAGCCAATGAATCTTTCCACAGCCTGGATACACAGTCTTTCCTGTCATTATCAGCAGCAAGCCATTTTGGAAGTTAATTTTGCTCAGCATAGACAAAGCCAAAAGATCTGAATCAGAAAATGCATTTCTGGATACAAATATTCTCATCTCTTCATCTTGCCCTTCCAAATGGATGAAGTAGAATAAAAAAATCCCAACTATATCCACTAATCAAATGATTAGTGGATAGACAAGGAAATAAGACAGGGAAATAAGTTCTTACAAAACTGCCTCAAGATTTATGATCCTTTATGTCACAGGCTGGAGGCCAGTGGTGGCGCTGGGGACATGGTCTGTTAGAGCTGTCCTTTTTGACAAAGTTGATTTCTGGGGAAGGGAGAACCTTGAGTTCAGGTCTTTTGAATGCAACTTCCACCCTCATTCCATTATACCGTGTAGCTATTGTCAATAATCTAGGAATTATTCCACAGGTTATCAGGGTAGAGGCTAGAAAACACAGGGAAGGTAGTCAACAATAAGACAGAATCATAGAGCTTGAAGCAATAAGGAGTCAGATAGTCCAAGTCTCTCTTACTTATGAATATCTTCTACAACATATAAGTGTTTACCCAGCTTCTACTGGAACATCTCTAGTGATAAAGAACTCACTTCCTAATTGGCCAGCCTATTTGATTTTACTTTGTTTTTACCAGGCCTAATCATTAAGGAGTTGTTCCTTTCTACTGACTCAAAATTGACCTACCTGTAACATCCAACTATAGGTCCTATATTTCCTCTCTGTGGCCAGGTACACAGTAGGTGCTTAATAAATGTTAACTGATTGATTGACTGATTGACTTGCCCAGGGTCATGTACCAATAAAGTATCTGAGGCTGAATATGATCTTGGGTCTTCCTAAGCAGTGCTCTATTTACTATGCCACCAAGCAATCCCTGAATACTTTTAAAGTTTTAATTTCCAGAATGGATTCCTTCTCTCTCTATTTGCTATATATAGCTCCCCCAAACTCAGTACTCCATCTCCTGCTTTCATACATTTGCACAAGTCACTCCCCGGGCTTGGAATGCAATTCTTCCGCACCTGTTTCTGCCTGTCAGAGAGAGGCCTTGTCATCCAACAAGGCTCTGCTCAAATGTCTCCAGTTATATGGCCAATGACGTAGATTTTCAGCTATCTTAATCTTCTATTTGTACTGGCAAGGTCTAAGACTAACTTCAAAGGGAAAATAAGACATGTTAATAGTATATCACTACTGGTCTTGCTTATAGACATAAAAGGTTGTGTCAGAGCTAGCAGAGAGAGATACCAGAGGGACAGAGGAGAAGTTGTAGATGTTGTAGATGAGGATCAAAGGATTATGATTAAGACTTGGTCATCTAGTGTAGTAACAATGTGGATCTGAAGATCTTTCCCACCCATTGATAGGCCATGTGACCTGCTTACATCACAGGAAGTCTAGGACACATGTGGTGGGAGGAGCTTCCTGACAAGAAAAGGAAGTTATGTCACAGGACATGCTGAGAGAGAGAAAGATGCTATGACAGCTAATGGCTGCTAATGGCTATCCTCGTGCTTATTAGAACTGAACAGGCTGACTTAACTGTACTGCGAGTTTGTTTTGAGGAAGACCCTAGCAGGGAGTCGGTGAGGTTTTGGGATGAAGAGGCTCCATGTTGTGATATTCTGTATTGAATGTTTTGGGTTCCTTGCTGTTATGATGAAGTAGACTGACTGGCTGTGACAGCTGAACATTTGGTTATGGGATATGGTTCTCTCGTGTCTGAATAAATGGTTTACTTCTTCTACATTCTATGTGGAGAGTCTCATATACTTTGCGATACAGAACTACATAGGCATTTTGACAATTATCATCTCCATTGTTATTATTGCCTCACTGTTACATCTAGTCAACCTCCTTACTTGACAGGTGAGGAAGCCAAAGTTGAAAGAGGAGAAGTCACCTGGCCAAAGTCACACGAATCCTCTGAATTTAAATCCAGTGATCTTAGGAGGGTGAAATGGGGGGAGTCACTTGTTTCTATACTAATATTTTCATTGTACCATTCAAAATAAATCACTGATCAGCCAGGATTCAAAGAGGCAATGTGCAATGCATACGATGTGATGAGTTAGTGGGGTAGATATAGTCCAGAATATCCCAGGTACATTTTCTTATGACTTTGTCTCCTTAGGAAAGATCTATAGGGCATTTTGTTTTTGTCTTATGTTTTGTCTAATCAGGTCTGCATTTAGCAAACAGCTCAGGGTTTCAAGAGTTCAAGGCATATGGAAAAACAAGACAGACTTGGTTAATGATGAGCCAAAGGTCCACAGAATGTTATCTGCTTGCCTAGTAACTACTCCACCACCTTCACAAAGACTAATTCCTTTTTCTAGAGAGAAGTACTAGCAGCCAAGGTCAGAGCTTCTTAGTAAATGGTTTTTACTTATCCATATCTCAGTTAAAATATTATAAGAAATGTTTTCACTTCTAAAAAATACTGAGATACTTAAATTGTCAGAAATTTAAGTTTGCAACTAGAAGTGGAATTTCCTAATGGAGAAGTTGGAGTAATTATCCCATTACTAAAACCAAATAAAGTTCCATGCACAAATACTGTCCCATAGATCTTTACAGATAAATACCAAAAAGTTGGTGGAGCCATAATTAAATAAGTACAATAAGACACTCATAATGGGAATACTATTATATCAATTAACTCCAAATTTCTACAAATTCAAAAAGCCCTCCTACAATGTTGATTTCATTATCCCACTGCTAAAATAAGTTCTGCTGTTAAAATCCAGATTAAAATGCATCCCCTATCCCTACCACCTTTTGAGGCAGCTGGTGGTGCATTGGATAGTGCTCTGATCCTGGAATCGGAAAGACCAAAGTTCTATTTTGACCTCAGACACTTACTAGCTGTGTGACCCTGGGCAAGTCACTTAACCTTTGTTTGCCTCAATCCCTCATCTATAATACAGGATAATAATAGCACCAACTTCACAGGATTGCTGTGAGAATCACACAAGATAATATTAGTAAAACAGCCTGGCACATAGTCAGTGCTATAGGAATGTTTACTCTTGCTCTTCTTTTCTCTCCCTTCCCCTGGCTTGGCACCTCTAGGACAACAGGTGACAATGCTTTCCAAGCAGAAAAGCAGCGAGATTCGATGGAAAGGTTTCAAGGCTGCCACATGCTACAGGCTTGCTGAAAGCAAGCCATTTCTCCTCTGTGACTCTCAGCCTCCTCATCTATTAGAAGTATTACGGTCATTTTATAGATGAGGAAGCCGAGGGCCAGAGAGGATAAGTGGCTTGCCCATAGCTAGTACATAAGTGTTAGAGGCAAGATTTGAACCTAGCTGTTCCTGACTCCTTAAATCCTTGAATGAGGTTATGCATGCAGTCACATCTGAAATGGAATCTTGTATGTATGGAAGACATCTTGATCGAGAAGAGTCTTTTAGGCTGCAATTTCTTCTACTGAGTCAAATCCTTGTGTGTGTGTGTGTGTGTGTGTGTGTGTGTGTGCAATCGAGAAGTCATAGTCATTGAGTGATCTTATATTTTCTATATCTCTCTTTCAACTTTGTGACTTTGGAGATACGGTTAAACACAGACAGTTATCTACAAAAGTCTTCCCTTCTTGTATCTTCACCCTTTATGGAACAAAGCAGGTATATGGTTCTTTGAATGTTGATCTCTTTTCTGAATAAATGACAGGATTAAGATATAGAAGAGATCACCTGATCCTCCCTCCTCATTTCACAGAGGAAGAAATTTAGGCCTAAACAGTTAAATTATTTTCCCAGCAGCTGGTAAGCAACATCTCAGGATCTGAACCCTGTTCAAATCCTATATTATACCATGCTGTGTCTCAGTCACTTGTCTGAGTAATAAATACTACCTCCTATGCTATTTTCTTATCTTTCAGAATCTTCTTTTTGAAGTTTGAAGTATTTTGAACCCCAATCCCTGAATGCTCTTACAGCTTTCATTTCCAATATGGATTTCTTCTTTCTGTAGTTGGTCAGGCATTGTAGGGTATAACAGGCAGAAGAATACAAACTGCATTGATCCTCAGGGCAACCTCATTATTTGTGATCATCATGAGTCCTGCAAGATGCCCATGGGTGTGGAGAGAGTATGAAGACTGCTCCTTCAGAGCAGGCTGGTCCACTCTCTACTCCTGCTTATGAAAATGAGATGACCAAGAGTCCCATGAAATGATGTTATGTGTTATCTTTCAGAAGATGATAAAACCAACTCCTCCCACTCCTTTGTCTGTCCCTTCAAAGAGAACCAGCGAGCCATTCTTACCTTTAGCTTCTTTTTAGGATCAGTTTGTCCAGTGCTTTATTCACTATTGGACAGTGGATAAACATCACAAGAGTACAGCTGCACAGTTATGCTAGTGTTTGTAAATGGGATCAAAGCCGGGGTAGTCACAGTCCCCTCTGCCACCCTCCTAGGATTCTGCCACTGTAGTGACTAAAGTGGGAGAGCAGCACAGTCATGATAGCCGCTGTTGTCTGTTTTGTGGGTCTCTGAGGTCAAAACATTAGTTACTGAGTAGTCGGCCTTCTGGTGTTGAGTCTTCCTATGGGCTCTCAGGTAATAAACATGGGTTATTGTTGTGACTGTACCCAATGCCTTTCCACCTTGGCAGAACCTGCAGAAGCTTCTACTCTATTGGAATAGCCTTCAAGAACCAAGATCACCTCTGTGACAGGATAAGACAGTGAGGCAGAACTTTTGTAGAGGTGGATCTATACAATGGGAATAATACATTTTACTTGTTATATAGGATGGATATGAGAAAAGCACAATGCAAACTCTGAAGAACTATGTAAATGTCCACTATTGTTATTTGGACATGCATACTACCCCTGGGAAATTTAACTAGTCCTTTCCCATGCAGGGAAAGCATCGTATTTGAGCAAAGGAACTGTATGATGCTCAGAAGCTAGGGTGTACTATTTCAGTATGCTATGCTATTTTGACTTCCAAAATGAAGCTCCTGCCCTCATGGAATCTTCAATCTAGCTGGAGAGGTGACAAGCCCAAATAAATGCAAAACAAAGAGTAGCTGGATAAACATAAAAGATACCTACATATTGGGAGAGAGAATACTACTATTTGGGATGGGGGTGGGAAGATGTCATGGAAGAGGGAGCATTTGAGCTAGGCCTTGACCCATGCGTAGGATGTCATCAAGCACACACTTTTGTTGTGTCTGACTCTGTGTGACCCTGTGGACTATGGCATGCCAGGTCCTTCCACCCTCCAGTATCTCCTGAAGTCTGGTCAGGTACACATTAGAGGAAGATATTTGAGGAATAAGGATTACTGGAGATTAGGGAAAGCATGGGACGTGTTTAAGAAAAGACAAGCAGTCTGTTTTGACTTAATCTGAGGGGACATTAAGAGGAAACAGGACATCTACCTCCAGACTAACATCACATGTTTCTTGAGGAGTTCAAAGCCCCAAACACCTCAATTTATCTATTCCATAAGCCTGAAATAAAGATCAAAAATAAAATTAAACAAATAATGGAATCTCAGAGTTAGAAGGGACTTTGAAGGCTATCTCACAGAGCCTCTATCTAATGTAGGTAGGTATCCCCTCTTCACACTTAACGATAAGTGGCCTTCCAGCTTCTGTTTGAACACAAGTATTCGCTGTCTCCCAAGGCAGCCCAGTCAACAGTTGGAAAGGTCCAATTGTTAAGAAATCCTTCCTTATATGGAATAAAAAAATCTGCCTCTCTATAACTTCCACAGCTGAATAAGTCTAATCTCTCCTCTTCATGACAGCATTTCAAATATTTGAAGACAGCTATCATGTCCCCCCTAAGTCTTCTCTTTCCCATGCCAAATGTGGTTTTGTGTATAAATCTATGGAAATGACTCCAAGACAAGCTATTTAATCATAATTTTCCATTCATGTAAAGGCCCAAATAGACATATCATTCTGGCAACCCATTTACATTGCCAAATGGTACTTCAACTCCCAGTGGAATTTTTTTCCCCAGATGCAACCTCTTTCCCTCTCCCAACCCCCATCCTCCCAAAAAATAACAACCGGCAACGTCTCCATGTTAAGGGCAGATCTTTGAGGAAAAAACCCATAAAGATAGTTTGGACATTCATAGGTTAAGCTGTATTTCTTTATAAGCAAAGTTGCTTTGAGGTCACAAGATTTTCCTGTAGGGGATTCAAGTATTACCTTTGCCTACCTACACTCTCTTTCCCCCAGAGATGATTCTGCATTCATAGAGGATATTGGACATACAGCCACTTACAAAGGTAAAGGAAACTGCGGGGAGTGGATATTGCCTGCTCCTAACATGCTGATTCTATCTACTTTCTTGCCAGGGTAGATTCTTTCGGGGGAGATAAAGGAGGAAGAGGGGGAGTGTCTTGCAGCTTCTTACAAGCGTCTTGTTCAGCACTGCCTTCTCAAAAGCTTTTCTCTGGGATGAGAACAATGATGCTTTAAAGGAGTAATTAAGCTAGTGTCATTTCATCATATCTATACCTAGCTGAAATCCAACTTCAGTGAAAGGAGGTTTTGAAAAGAGGAAAGAGAAGGAAGGGAAAAGGGGGTGAGCATTATGGATCAGCCTAAAGCAAACAACCAAGCCTCTAGACTAGAGCCCGACTCCATCTCTGCTTCCTTCTTCTGCCCCTCCAGTGTCAGCAGTGGGCTGTGCAAAAGATTTGAAAGGGGGAACTTAAATGGGAAAATCTACCACAGAACATTATCATTTTATTTGAATATTTGGAAGGATAGCTATGTTGCCCAGATTGTTTCTTCTATTTATGGCATATTAATGTTGTAAATTCTAGTTTTTGCACAGAGAGTCATAGGATTATAGATTTAAAGTTCAAAGGTACCTTAGAGATTATCTACTCCAAAATTTTCAGTTTTTCATGAGAAGACACCAAGGCCCAGAGAGGTTGGGTGACCTAAGGCCACATAGCTAATATTATATGTGTATATATATATATATATATGTGTATACACACACACACACACACATACATACGTGTGTGTGTGTGTGTGTGTGTATCACAGAGCTGGGATTTGAACCCAGGGCTACTGCCCCAAATTCAGTATCCCTTCCACTATACTATACCTACTACAGCGGAAAGAAAAATGGACTAGGAATCAGGAATTCTGGGTTCTAGTTGAAGCTCAGCCACTTAATAGCTGTGTGACTTTAGTCATGACTCAGAGACCGTGAAAGCATCTTTGTGAGGTGGGAACACTTGGGGAGACCATGAAACTGACCTCCATAACAAGCACTTGTCATAGACAACATCTACTCATTTCACATTTCTCAATTGTATCTGTAATTTCTGATAGAGGCACACACAAAAGAACAGGGAAAGGTGAGCACAGGAGACTCTCTGGTTTGAAGGTGTTGCCAAAGACGCAGCTCTCCTTGACTGTGTGGCACAAAGTTATCGTCCCCAAACCCCTTCCATATTCTCTGTGCCCAGGCCTTACATGGCACTCCCGATACACAAGGCTTCCTCAGAAACAGACAGGGAATAGACAGTTGCCTAGCAACAACAGACCCCCAAAGGGGCTCTGCTCTGGCAGGGAGGTCTCAGCCAGCTCTCTCATCACCTCACTTCTCAACCATGGCAACTCTACAACTGCAGGATAATGAGACAGCGCACAACCACAACGATTGTCACAGCTAGCTTTTAGACAGCACTTTAAGCTTTGCAAAGCCCCCTTTACGTGGGTTATCTCCACAACCCTGGGAGGTAGGTGTTGTTATTATCCCCACTTTACAGATAATGAAACTGAGGCTTAGGGAGCTTAAGTTACTTGGCCAGGATTATACAGCAAATAAGTGTCTAAGGCAGGATGTGAACCCAAGTCTTTGTAAACCTAAAAAAGTGCTATAAAAATGCTAGCTGTTTTTTCCTTCTCCTCCTCCTTTTCCCTCTCCTTTTTCTTCTTGTTATTCCTCCTCGTGCTCTCTTCCTCCTCTTCTTCTTTCCTCCTCCATCTTCTTCCTCCTTTTTTATTATTATTTCACTACAGTCTACTTCCTCTCAGTACCGTACTTCCCAGAAATCACTTAGCTGAAAAGGTAGGAAAAAAATCCCACTCCCTAACACATGCTTTGCTTGAAGAATGGATTGAGATGTTTTTGCCTAGGATAAACGCTATCAGGAACAAGCATTATATCTTCTGTTTAGGCTAATTAAGGGGACAACTTTAGTTTGCTTCTAGCCTGCGGATCAGCCGTGTCTGCTTCCCTGTCTGCAGAATACCTTCTTCCCTTCATGCAGGAATAAGATCAAGCCTCTAACCAGGTAGGCAAATCTCTACCTGCACTCCAGCACAAATCCCTGTCAACCAGGCCCCACTGCTTGCAGATGTGGGAGGGTGGCAGAGTTGGCTACATAGCATTTCCACATCAGAATGGGCCCCAAAAGGAAAATTCTGGGTGTGAATGGACATTCATCCACAGGTATTATTGAGGTCAGAGAACTGAACCCCTCTGTGACTCAGTCATGAGTTATTTTGATTTTGATTTTGATTCCCCTAATTAGACATATTAACCTGTTCCCACCAGCACCACTCCTATTCTCATTGTGGGTTACAGTGGCTACATAAAAATTTCCTTCATTGGATGTGCTGTTTTGACCCTACCTTATCGCCAGTAGCCTTCCTAGTACAACTCAGTCCTCTGTACTCCAAAAGATTCTACCCTTGGTCAATCACTCAAAACCCTAAAAGTTGTCCTATGATTGTGAAGCCTATGGCTCCATTTATGCCAGTGGGCAAAACCTGTAATCTCTTTTTACCAATTAGAAGGTAATTTGACACTTTCTTGAAAGGAAGCAAATAATTTTTTTTTCCTCTAGACTCTCTAGCTATTCACTTCTCCAACTTACAGTTGAAAAGAAAAGTAATACTCAGTATATATGTCACAGAATCACACATTTTCAGAGTTGGAAGGGAAGTCAGTAGTCATCTAGTCCAACCCATAATTAACAAAGAATTCCCAGTATTACATGCTGGATAAGTGGGTGACAGAGTGTCTATAGCCCAAGGCAGCCCATCTAACATTGGGATGGCTCTCATTCTTAGGAAGTGTTTCCTGATATTAAGTCTGAATTTGCCAGTTTTTCAACTTCTACCCATGGCTCTGTAGTTCTGTGCCCTGGAGACAAAGTCTAATCCCCCTCCCAGTGACAAAGCTTTAAATATTTGAATAGTTATCATGCCATGCCTTAACCCAGCTCTTCTCCAGTTCCTCCCACCTAATCAGTCTTTGCAACATCTCTCCTAGCCACTTCCTTCTGTCCTCTGCCACTGCCACTATTCTGGTACAGGACCTAATGACATCCTCACCTCACATCTTCACTTCAGTAGCCTGAGGTTGGTATCTCTGCCTCAAGTCTTCCCCCACTCCACTCAGCTGCCAAATCGATCTTACTAAAGTGCAGGTCAGATTACATCATTTCCTCCATTCAACAAACTCTTTCGACTCCCTCTCACCTCTAGAACCAAATATAAAATCTTCTACCCAGCTTTTACAGGCCTGCATAGCCTGGCCCCTTCCTATATTGCCAGTCTTCTTACAACCTTCAACCTGTGCTCTGCCCCCACATGACTTGTGATAGAGTGATACTGGCCTCCTTGCTGCTTCTCCACCATGACGCCCAGACTCCAGGCATTTTTACTGGCTGCCCCCAGTGCCTGGAACCCTCTCCCTCCACATCTCTAGCTCCTGGCTTCCCTCTAATCTCAACTAAAGTCCTATCTTTTACAAGAAGCTTTTCCCAGTTGTCCTTAATCTAAGTGCCCTCCCTTTGAGATTATTTCCAATTTACCCTGTATATAGCCATCCTGTTCATACATAGCTGTTTGCATCTTGTCTCTCTCATTAGACTATGGCAGTGGGGACTTTTTTTTCCTTTTCTTTGTACCCCCAGCAGCTAGCACAGTGCCACAGCAGTAAGCACATAGTAGGTGCTTAACAAATGCTTATTGACTAACTGAAAGCATCATGTGCAGGGACATTCAGATTCATTGCAATGATCAATCTTGGTCCAATGAAAGAATATATTCCTACCCCAGAAGAGAGGCGAGGGCCTATGGGAGAAGAATGTTGCATATGTTGTCACTTTATTTTCTTTGTTACAGGGGAGTCTGCAGTTGGGAAGGCAGCTATTGGAACATAACTAGGGTATAAAAAAATAAAGGCATCAATAAATTTTTTAAAAAATAAATAAAACAGCAATCAGGATATATGCCATCTTGGAGTGGGGGGGAGGGTAGAAAATTTGTATTTAAAAATCTTGTGGAAATCAATGCTGAAAACCAAAAATATTAAATGAATAATAATAATTAAATTTGAAAAGTAAATAAATAAAATAATAACACATATAGCCTATCAAGACTTACAATAACCTTCTTTAGAATACACCCATGAGATAGGTAGTATAGAAATTATTTGTGCCATTTTGTGGATGAGGTAACTTAGGGTAAGAAAGGTTTAACTGATTTGCTAAAGGTCATACATTTAGTGAATAAAAGAGTGAGGATTAGAACCCAGGTCTTCTGACTCCCAAGCTTAGCACTTAAAAAAAAAAACTGGTCTATGTTAGCACAAGTACATCCAGGATAGAGCATACAGATGGACAATGAGCTGGCCGCAGAGGAGGAGAGTAGGCTGGAATGCCTTTGGAAAATTTCAAAGTTAGAAGCTTCCCATGAAATCCAACAACCATCTTTTTAATATTTATATTCTACCAGAGCTTCTATATGTCAGCAAATCACAGAATACAAAAGCTTCTGAAGAATTAAAAGTGAGAACCACAAAGAGGCCAATGGAGAGGCATGCGGTGGGTATGAATAAATTGCAAGATACAACCCATGGAGAACTCTGAAAAAGAACAAGAGTAAATAATGTCATCAAGGGAACGACTATCTAATAGAAAGAGACAGGGTGATCGCATTTTAGTCCTGGACCTGCCACTAACGAGACTTTGGGTAACTCATTTCCCTTTCTGCATCTCAGTTTCCTTCATCTGTAGAGCTATGTGGTGCAGTGCTAGGTCTGGAGTCAGGAAGATCTGAGTTCAAGCCAGTCTTAGATGCTTACTAGATGTGTGATCCTTGGCAAGTCACTTAATTCACCTCTTTCTATCTTAGTTTCCTTATCTGTAAAATGGGGGATAATAATAACACCTAGTCTCCAAGGTTGGTGGGAGAATTAGATGAAGTAATATCCATAAAACACTTTGCAAACCTCACAATACTACATAAATTTTGTTATTGGTACTCTTAAATCATTTCAGTTGTGTCTAACTCTTTATGGGTACTTTTTGTTTTGTTTTTTTGGCAAAGATACTGGAATAGTTTGCTGTTTCCTTCTCCAGCTCATTTTACAGATGCTTGTTGCTGTTTGTCCTTCGTTCTCGAAGGTAAACAGGATTAAGTGGCTTACCCAGGGTCACACAGCTAGTGAGTGTCTGAGGCTGGATTCAAACTCAAGATGAGTATTCCTGATTCCAGACCTGGCACTGCACCACCTAGCACTATATAAATACAAGTTATTGTTGTTATCGAATAACGGAGATAGATTCTAGATGATTGCTAAGGTGCTTTAAGCCTTTATGATGTAAAGAGAGAATCTACGATGCTTTCAGTCTTGATTCTGTCCTCTTTAGTTTTAGCTGTCTCTTCCAGTGTTGCATCGCACTTATATTTGATAAACGTTTCTTTTATGTCACTGCTAAAATATATTGAACAGCATAGTCTCATACAAAAAGCCCTACTGTACTCCAAGAGAGACCTAAAGAAGCTTTAGATTCATAAAGAATTTTTCATCAATACTTATTGGGAATGATTGTTTAACCAGCCATAGGTATGCCAAACTATGCTAATCTCTGGTCAACATTTCACCATCTTAGCTATAGGAATAATAGAGGAGATCGTCAAACGTTTTGCTAAAGTCAAGATATGGCATGCTCACCTCATCTGCCTCCTCACAAGATTTTCATACGGTTATTTGCAAGTTTTCATAATCTTTATCTTAATAATAATTCTGCTATACATGAAGATAAGAAAGGTGTTGAAAACTATCATCACATGTGTCTAGGAGAGAATACATGACCTCTGTGTCCTCCATAGAGCCTGGCACAGTGTCTCCTACATAGCAGAAGCTCAATACATATCTGTAAAGTGAATGAAGAGGCATATATTCAAATGGAAAAAGGAACTCGGCTAGAAACCAGAAAATCTATGCCACCACTCAGAGAGAGACTTTAGGAGAATGACCTTACCGACATCTTGTAAATTAGAGATAAATGTGCTTCTATTTTGACCAAACAGGTTTGCTGTCAGAGAATGTGATCATTAGGTTCAATTTTTCCTTTTATATGTAGAAACGCCGTTAGCAATGAGCCTTCTCAGGTATGGAGAGAAGTGGGGTCTATGGGTAATGTAGCACTGGGATTTTTTACTTGGTCAAGGAAGAATTTCTACAACTAGACAATTCTATGTGCCTTGACCAGATGCCTTCTATGGGGGTGGACTGAACTGCATCTTGGATGTATACCAAGTAAGGTTCCTAGAGCCTTTTGCTGCTAGCAAATCATGTCCTCGCCAACCTTCAGATTAGCATTCTACTAGTATATGGGTCTTGCCATGACCTGCCTGATTCGGATAATTTGTATATCAACAGATTCGGGGAAGTTTGCAGGTAAGTCTCATTTTGTATAAAAAATAATAATAACTAGTAACAGTTAGAATTTATATAGTACTTAAAGGTTTGCAAAACCCTTTACATATATTATCCCATTTGATCCTCCAAACAGTCTTGCAAGGTAGGTGCTATTGCTATTTTACTAGATAAGGAAACTGAGCAAACAGAGGTTAAGTTACTTGTCCAGAGTCCAACAGTTAGCATTTGTCTGAGGTTAAATTTGACCTCAGGTCTTCCTGACTTTACACACAGCGTTTTTTTTACTATGCTACCTAGAAAAGACACATATTTGGAATATCTATCTGTAAAACAGATTTCTAGGGGGGAAAATCCCATTTCCCCACTGATTTTCATCTAAATTAATAATGCATTCTTACCTTACATTGATTAAAACACCTTAAATGAGATGTCTTCTGATTGCCTCTTGTGATCAAATCATTTTAAACTTAAGTTTCCCATGCAAATGAATTTTTTAAAAATGCAATGTGCTATGTTAAAAGATATGTCAAATTTCATTAAGAAGTTGTATCAGAAGAGCCTTGTTTACCTGACCTCGTTAGGGCTATTGGTAAGGGAAATATCAGTGGAGTGTAATTGTATAAATAAAACAAAGTTATCATTGATAACTATATGAAATGAACATTGGATATAGTAGGTATTTCAGAAGTATTTGTTAAGGCAGCAGCGAAGCCAAGATGATGGAGTAAAGACTGGCACATGCCTGAGCTCTCTCAAATTTCCCTACAAACAACATTAAAATAATGCCTCAAAATGAATTCTGGAGCAGCAGAACCAACAAAAAGACAGGGTGAGACAATTTTCCAGCCCAAGACAACTTAGAAAGTTGCCAGGAAAGGTCTGTCTCACTGAGGTGAGAGTAGAGCACAGTCCAGTACAGGCTTCACCAGGAAAGCCAGCAAAAGGTCTTGGGGACTACTGAATCTCTGGCAGCAGTGGCAGCCCACAGAGGGCAAGGGGGTTAGACAACTGGTCAGAAGAATATTACAGGAGACCCTTTGCTGGCACTGGGAGCAGGATTCTGTTGCACTGCCCACACACGGTTCTGGGTTGTAGTACCAGGGCAAAGAGGAAAACTAACAGGAGCAGGGACCCTAATCACAGTTCCAGGGTGGAAAAGTACTTATGGTCACTCACAGACCACAGCATAAGCCAGGAGAGCTGTGACTACACCTCTCTTTAGATCATACCACCTTGGAAGAAATGAAAACTTACAGATCCCCAGAACTAGCTCTAGAAACAGCATGAAAAACCTGAAGCTTGAGATAGTGCCCCCTCCACCCCAGGAACAGAGCCCAAATTCAACAGAAAGTTAAAAGTCAAGAAATAGGCTGGAAAATGAGCAAAAAAAAAGAACCTGATCATAGAAAATTACTATGGTGACAAGGAAGCTCAAAACAAAAGCTCAGAAAATAATAAAGTCAAAACAGCTATATACAAAGCCCCCCAAAAAGTGTGTTAATTGATCTCAGGACCAAAAAGAATTCCTGGAAGAGCTCAGAAAGGATTTCAAACATTAAATGAGAGAAGTAGAGAAAAAAATTATGAAAGGAAATGGGAATGATGCAAGATAATCATGGAAAAAAAGAGTCAACACTTTGGTAAAGGAGGCACAAAAAAGACTGAAGAAAATAACACCGTAAAAAACAGAATGGGCCAAATGGCAAAAGAGGCACAAAAATCCACTAAAGAGAAGAGCTCTTTAAAAAGCAGAACTGGCCAAATGGAAAAGGAGGTATAAAAATTCATTGAATAAAAGAACCACTTAAAAAGTAGAATTGGCCAAATGGAAAAGGAAGTACAAAAGCTCACTGAATAATAGTTCAGTGATAAATGATAAATAATAATAATAATAATAAACAATTTCCTAAAAATTAGAATTGGGCAAGTGGAAGCTAATGACTCCATAAGACATCAAGAAACAATAAAAACAAAATCAAAAGCATGAAAAAACAGAAGAAAATCTGACACATTCTCACAGAAAAACAACTGAACTACCTGAAAGCCATGATCAAAAAAATGGCATAGATATCATATTTCAAGAAGTTATCAAGGAAAACTGCCCTGATATCCTAGGATCAGTAGGCAAAATAGAAACTGAGAGAATCCACTGATCACCTCCTGAGAGAGATCTCAAAATGAAAACTCTCAGGAATATTATAGCCAAATCCCAGAGCTCCCAGGTCAAGGAAAAAATATTGCAAGTGGCCAAAAAAGAAACAAATTCAAATATCATGGAGCTACAGTCAGGATGACACAAGATTTGGTTTTTACATTAAAGGATTGGAGGGCTCAGAATATAACATTCTGGAGGTCAAGGGAGCTAGGATTATAACTAAAATCACCTATCCAGCAAAATTGAGTATAATCAGGTGGAAAAAAGGACACTTAATAAAACTGAGGGCTTTTAAGCATTCTTGAGGAAAAGACCAGAGCTGAATGGAAAATTTCATTTTCAAATACAAGACTCAAGAGAAGAATAAAAAGGTAAACAGGAAAGGGAAATCATAACAGATTCCATAAGGTTAAACTAAACTGTTTGCATTTCTATATGGGAAGATGATACTTTTAACTCCTAAGAACTTTATCATTACTAGACAGTTATAAGAAGTGTATATAGATGGAGGGCATGGATGTGAGTTGACTATTATGGAATGATATAAAAAAAAGGAGTAAGAAAAACAGATGCACTGGGAGAAGGGAGAATAGAGAGGTAGAATGGGGTAAATTATCTCACATAAAAGAGGTGCAAAAGAACTTTTACAGTAGATGGGAAAATGGGGGGATGAAGGGGAAGACCGGTGGGAAATGCTTGAACTTTACTCTCATCAGAATTGGTTCAAAGACAGAATAACATATACACTCAGTTGGGTATGGAAACCTATCTTGCTCTTCAAAGGGGGATAAAAGAAGGGGGGTGATAGAAGGGAGGAGAGATTTGGGGAAGCAGTGGTAAGAAGCAAAATATTTTTGAGGAGGGACAGGGTGAAAAGAGAGAGAGAGAGAGAGAGAGAGAGAGAGAGAGAGAGAGAGAGAGAGAGAGAGAGAGAGAGAGAGAGAGAGAGAGAAGGAAAAAAAGGATTAAAAAAAGGGCAGGAAGCAGGATGGAAAGACATATAACTATGAATATGAATGAGATTAACTCACCTGTAAAATGGAAGAGATAGCAGAATGGATTAAAAAACAGAATCCTACAATATGTTGTTAACAATAAACACATCTGAAGCAGAGAGACACACACAGAGTAAAGATAAGGAGCTAGAACAGAGTATATTATGCTTCAGCTGAAGAAAAAAAACAGGGGTAGCAATCATGATCTCAGACAAAGCAAAAATAGATCTAATTAAAAAAGACAAGGAAGGAAGATGTTGTATCTTGCTAAAAGGGACTACAGACAATAAAGCAATATCAACACTAAACATATATGTACCAAATAATATAACATCCAAATTCTTAAAGGAGAAATTAAATGAGTTGCAGGAGGACATACAGTAAAACTATACTAGTGGTGGATCTCAATTTTCCCAACTTAGGACTAGATAAGTATAAACAAGAAATAAGCAAGAAAGAAGTTGAAGAAATGAAAAGAATTTTACAAAAGTAGACATGATAGACCTTTGGAGAAAACTGAATGGGAATAGAACAAAATACACCTTTTTCTTAGAAGTACATGGCACCTACCCCAAAACTGACCACATATTAGGGCATATAAACCTCACAACCAAATGCAGAAAAACAGAAATATTAAGTGTATTCTTTTCACATAGCAATGCAATAAAAATTACATTCAATAAAGTGTGCCACAGAAACAGAAATTAAAAATTTAACCAGAAACTAAATAATCTAATCCTAAAGAATGAATGGGTAAGAGAATAAATCATAGAAATAATCAATAATTTTATTAGACAGAATTACAACAATGATACCAACATACCAAAACTCATGTGATGCAGCCAAAGCAGTACTTAGGGGAAAATGCATATTTTAAATGCATATATCATTAAATAGAGAAAGAGCAAATCAGTGAATTGGGCATGCAACTAAAAAAGAAACTAGAAAAAAAATAAAAATTCCCAATTAAACACAAAACTGTAAATCCTAAAAATCAAATGAGAGATTAATAAAACAGAATGAGAAAACCATTGAACTAGGAGCTGGCTTTATTGGAAAAATGATAAAATAAACCACTGATCAATTTGATTTAAAAAAAAAGAAAATCAAATTACCAGTATCAAAAATGAAACAGGGGAATCCACCACCAACAAAGATGAAATTCAATAAATTACAAGGAGCTATTTTGCTCAATTATATGCCAATAACTCTAATGACCTAAGTGAAATGGATGACTATTTACAAAAATATAACTGCCCAGATAAACAGAAGAGGAAATAGAATACTTTAATAACCTTATCTTAGAAAAAGAAATTGAACAAGCCATCAACGAACTCCCTAAGGAAAAAAATCATCAGGACCAGATGGAATCACAAGTGAATTCTACCAAACATTTAAAGAACGATTAATTCCAATACTATATAAAGTATTTGGGAAAATATGCAAAGTAGGAGACTACCAAATTTATTTTCTGATATAAATATGGTGCTGATATCTAAGCCAGGAAGAGCAAAAACAGAGGAAGAAAACTACTGACCAATTTCCTTAGTGAATATAATTGACAATATGAATAACAAAAATTATATGATTATTTCAATAGATGCAGAAAAGACTTCTGAGAAAATGTAATATTCATTCCAAATGCTAGAAATCACAGGAATAAATGGAGCTCTCCTTAAAATGATAAGCAGAATCTATCTAAAACCATCATCAAGAATGATGAGGATAAGCAAGAAGCCTTCCCAATAAGATCAGGGGTGAAGCAAGAATGCCTATTATAATCACTATCATTCAATATTGTACTAGAAATGCTAGCTATAACGAAAAGAATAAAAAGAAATTGAAGGATTTAGAAAAGGCAATGAGGAAACAAAACTATCACTCTTTGCAGATGATATGATAGTATACATGGAGAATCCACTAAAAAACCAGTTGAAATAATTAAAAACTTTAGCAAAGTTGCAGAATATAAAATAAACCCACACAAATCATTGGCATTTTTCTATATTACCAACAAAGCCCAGCAGTTAGAAACGGAAAGAGAAATTCCATTTAAAATAACTATAGACAATATAAAATACTTGGGTGCCTACCTGCCAAGACAAACCCAGGAACTATATGAACACAATTACAAAACACTTTTCACATAAATAAATTCAGATCTAAACAATTGGAAAAATATTAATTGCTCATGGGTAGGTTGAGCCAACATGATAAAAATGACAATTCTACCTAAATTAGTTAATTATTCAGTGCCATACCTATATCAAACTACCAAAACATTATTTTACAGAGTTAGAAAAAATAACAAAATTCATCTGGAAGAACAAAAGATAAAGAATATGAAGGGAATTAATGAAAAAAAAGTGTGAAGGAAAGTAGTTTAGCCATACCAGATCTCAAACTATATTATAAAGTACTAATCATCAAAACAATATGTTATTGGTTAAGAAATAGAGTGGTGAATCACTGGAATAGATTAGGTCCACAATACACAGTAATAAATTATCATAGTAATCTAATATTTGATAAACCCAAAGATCCAAGCTTTTAGAACAAGAACTCATTATTTGACAAAAACTGCTGACAAAACTGGAAAGCAGTTTGACAGAAATGAGGTATAGACCAACACCTCACAGTATATACTAAGATATGGTTATAATGGGTAAATGATTTAGACATAAAAGGCAATAGGCAAATTAGGGTAACATGGAATAGTTTACCTGTCAGACATATGGACAAAGGAAGAATTTATGACTAAACAAGAGATAGAGAGCAATATGGGTTATAAAATGGACAATTTTGATTACATTAAATGAAAAAGTTTTTGCACAAACAAAACCAATGCAGCCAAGATTAGAAGGAAAGCAGAAAACTAAGAAAAAAATTACAAGTTTTTCTGTAAAAGGCCTCATTTCTCAAATATATAGAGATCTGAGTCAAATTTATAAGAATATAAGTCACTCCCCAATTGATAAATGGTCAAAGGATATGAACAGGCAGTTTTCAGATAAAGAAATTAAAGCTATCTATAGTCATATGAAAAAATGCTCCAAATCACTATTCATTAGAGCAATGTAAACTGGCAATATGACAGAAAAGGAAAATGATAAACGTTGGAAGGGACGTGGAAAAATTAGGACACTAATGCACGGTTGGTGGAGTTGTGAACTAATCCAACCATTCTGGAGAGCAATTTGGAACTTGACCAAAAGGCTATAAAACCATGCAAACCTTTGACTTGGAAATAACATTAGGATGTCTATATCCTGAAGAGATTTTTTTTAAAAAGGAAATGAACCAACATACATAAAATATTTACAGCAGCTCTTTTTATGATGGCAAAGGACTGGAAATTGAGGGGATGCCCATTTATTGGGGAATAGCCAAATAAGTTGTGGTGGATGAACAGGAGCTGATGAAAGGATGAAAGACATGAACTGATACAAAGTGAAGTGAGCAGAACCAGGAGGACAGAATACATAGTAACAGCAATATTGTATGATGATCAACAGTGAATGACTTAGCTATTCTCAGCAATGGAACAATCTAAGACAATTCAAAAGGACCTGTGATGAAAAATGCTGTTCACTTGCAGAGAAAAAAACCTATGGAATATCAATGCAGATTGAAGCATATTTTGTTAAATTTTCTTTTTCTTTTGTTTTCCTTCACAGCATGATTAATATGGAAATATGTTCTTCATGACTGCATATGTATAATCTATATCAAATTGCTTGCCTTCTCAATGAGGGGGGAAGGAGGAAAAGAGGGAGAGAATTTTAAAATTTTTAAAAAATAATGTTAAAAATGTTTACTTGTAATTGGAAAAAGTATTTTTTTTAAAAAGAAGTATTTGTTAAATGAATGAATTGGAGCAAAAACTTCTGAACATAAGCTATAAAAGAATTGTATTTAAGGCAGCAAAACTTTTAAAGTGCATAAAAGAAAAACAATTTTTAGATAAAATGTTAATGCTGTACAAGCTTATTAACTTGGGCTCCATTAATTTGGAATTCATAATAATTTGGAAATAGCCTAGGCTGAAGTTTAACTTTGTATCAACTAGGAACAAAGGGTTTGCTGAGCAAATTAATAGCATAAACAAGATTGCTGAGGGGAGGGTTAGCCTACTTGAGAGCAGTGTTTTCAGGCATTTTAGCTGTACTCATCTTAATATAAATAATTAATACAGTAAGCAGGATCTTTATCTATTCATTAAAGCATATCCAGCAGGCTCTCTCTTTGGCAATACTTGGTTATTATTAGTATTCATTGTGTATGTGTGCTGGAATGCAGTAAGCCTGAATTTCTTTTAAAACATTCTATAATTTATCTGATAATTCTAAATGTTTTTGAAGAGAGAATTTGGGAAAGAAGAGAGACAGAGACAGGGAGACAGAAAGAAGAGACAGACAGACAAAGAGGCAAAAAAAGTCCCAGGGGAACCAGACAAGGAATGCCTCTCTCCTAAAGCAAAGTGCAGCTGCTAATAAGTAATCTCTGAGTGAGCCACCCTGACCACCTTACTTCTGTTTTGTATTTCCTTCTAAACAGCAATATATGTAGCCATGACTGGCATCCTTGATTTGTATGGCAGGAATATATTAATTATTAACAATTCTTTTTTTCTTACATTTCTTTTTTAACTTACAGCAGTTCTCTAGGATTTGCAACATTTGCTTCTTCTTTAACCTAAACCGCACAAAAGTTTGTTATTCAACAGTTATGTATTTATTGAAAGACTATGGTTTATTATTTACATAGAAAAGACAGAGTAACAAACTTTTGAACGGCCAGATTCTCACTTGCAATGCTGACTTTGCATGATTTTATCAGCTCTAATCGTTTTAAATCCTTTTAAAATCAGCTTTGGAAACCTTAAAGCACTAGATAAGTGTTAGCTATTAGAATATAGTTGGTATGTTACATTATAAGGCTTCTCTTTATCTAAAAAGTTGGAGACTCCTGGTCTTTGGGCTCTGACTAGGGCTATATAAGGACAACTATGTGGATGGAACCTGGAGTGGGGGGAAGAAAAATTTGGTTCAGTTCCAAGCTCTAACACTTCCTTGAACTGGTCATCTAACTTGTCTAGATTTTATTTTCTCTATTCAAAAAGCAGGATTAAACTTACCATCCTCTTAATTCTGGCTCTGCCATTAACTAGCTATGTGATCATATGCATAATATTCTTCTAGGAAAAGTATATATAACACGTATCTATATTTCTGTATGTCTATATATACACTTATATTATATTAATTACATTATATCATATTATTATTTTAAGGAGGGTTGAGTCACTTAACTACAGTGGATGAAAAATGACTACAACCAGAAACAAACACCTCTAATTTTAGTAGCTTTAGGTCCTGTGTTCTCATCATTTTGCCCAACCTCTGGCCCCTCCTCCACAGTACCAAAAGGGACATTCAGCACTGGGCCTCTTTGACCAGTGAGAGTATCCTTGGAATTAATGCTCAAATTCCAAGGTTGAAAAGGAATCTTAGATTTTATCTACTCTGATGGCCTCATTTTACAGATAAAGAAAAATGGGTCCAAATTTATTCCAGGTCAAACATTCACAATTTCAGCTGAGGTCTTAATACAATGTGGGTTTTCAACTATGTTGTACTGACAAAATATAGTAAGTCCTCAGCTCTCTGTACCCTTGGGGAATAACTAATTTTAGGCAGTTGGGTTTTCTGGATGGCTGCGTCCTCTCTATACATGAACTGTTACTTCTTTAAATACAAAACTTTTTTTTAAAAAAATGGCCATTTGAGGTATGAACCTTTCTACAATATGACATACTTTGCTGTCCTCTAAACAGGAAATTAAATAAAACCTTTCTCGATGGCTCGTGGTTGCCATTACAAGCAGCAATGATTTTGCTACACTGTGACAGTGATAACCTCAGGAACTGCTGAGGTATATAGGGATCTTTGTCCCTATATTAAATGTCCTCAGTTTTGTGTTTTCTGAGTTCTTGTGTTCTTTCTATAGATACCTCTCATTCTTCACTATTAGTTGGAAGCTATCTCTTCTCACATATGTCAGTGTACCTGCCTTGGAAAACATCCCCTCTTTATCCCCAATCCCCTTTCTGATTGTTTGTGGGTTTGGAAACCACAGCCTTTGGTATGCACAGACTTGTCAATACTGATTGTCAAGAAGCTCCCTTTTTTTTGCTTCATCTCTGATTTTCAGCTACGTTTTAGTCCTCGTTCTTTGACAGGGGTGTCAGTTTCATTTTCTTGTCGTCATACTGCCTGTATTTCTGATAGGACCACCATTTCTCTGTAACTTCACAGGATCCAATCTGTAGAACTCAACAACAGCCCCATGTCACATTTGGGAGGGCAAAGCAGTAGGCAACAAACTGAACTGGAAATCAGAAATCCCAGGTTCTGCTCTCAGCTTTGTCAGTGATTTGTTGTGTAATACTGAGCAAGTTACTTCCCTGTGTTGGGTCTTCATTTCTGCATTTAGAAAGTGAAGGGGCTGGACCAGAGGACCTCTAGGTAAGGTCCCTTCTATGCTAACATTCTGAGCCTATGTGAAACAACCATATCGACCTTCCTTTTAGTCAAGGGAGTCCACAGTTAGCTGAACAGATTCTGTTGTTTATGTAGCATAAATAATTTTTCCAGCGCCCATAGATTCATACCGCAATAGCCCAGTAACGAAAGGGTTAAACCTCATGCTATAAGACGTTCCTTCTATTGTTGGTAAAATTAAATATGACTACTTTGGTAAAAACCAGGTAAAAGGCAGAAAAACAAACTTTTCCCCAAACTTTTTCCCCTTAATGTTCCCTCTTCTATGCCCATTTGGTATTTGTTTTTAATTCTGGCTGATAGTCAAATTTAAAACCTGATGCACTGAGTTACTTGATATTCTGAAGGCGTTATTTTAAGATGAAACAATGTAAATTCCGATTGGGATGGCAGATGGCTGGCAGTTCACTGTTTGGCAAACCAACTGGTATGGTATGTTAGAAAGTCAGAGCAGCAGGTAGCACAGCTCAATTTGAAACCACCACAGATGCTTGGAAAGGAGCGGGGGAGGGGCACAAGCTGGTCAGGAAATTAAGAACAGTAGTCTGCACTCAGAAGGGAGGGGAAAAAAGATGATAATTAGCTGAAAGTTTGCTTCTTCCAAGCTATACTTTTTTTTTTTGGATGCACTCTCTTCCAAAACTGAGAAGGCCTTGTGGAAGTCGGCAGCATTCATTAAAGCTGCTAATTTGTCCTCTGAGCCCTGAGTAGGTGCTGCAAAAAGGAATCTACTGGAGAGGTGCTATGCCAAGGTAAGAACAGCCTAGAAAAAGAAAGGCCTGAACCTGTCCTCTGAAAGGGAAAAGATCTGGAATCAGTGAAGTTCAATACGCAATCTTGAAGCTGAAGAAACATTTCTGAGGCTGAGACCTTTTTCTGTTTGTTTTAGAGTTAATACCATTAGTACAAATGAGTCATAGCAGAGGAAATCATAAACACCTTTAAAAGCTGCCAAATCCATTGTCTCCACTGGGGAGTTCTAGACATTAAGGTAGGAGTGAGTGTCAGAAAGGTATTATCTTCTGTGATAAGGGGCTACATTCTCCCTTGCACAGATGAATGTCTAGGGAGAGCAAGTTTATTTGGAAATAAGTTATGCAGTTCTTCCCACATTCACTAGGATATCTAGACCCATTCAAAACTGATGGGATTGTCAACACATTTATTTAAAAGGGTTGGTAGCTTGGCCTACTAGCAAAGAGCTTTGGACCTGGCGTCAGCAAAGGCTCAAGTTCTAGCGCTTGCTCTTCATTAACCCACTGTATGACCTTGGACAAACCACTTCACTCTGGTGAGATGGTCTGAGCTTCTTCAGCCCCTTCCAGTTTGGGCTGTTGCCAGATCTTATACCAATATTGTATCAAATCGCTTCTGATGTGCTGAGCAGAATAAACAAGGCAATCCATTACAACTGAGATCGCCAGTTTTTTTTGTGGATTTTGTTTTGTTTCTCCTATATCATTATTACCTCATTGTGAAGTTAGCAGAGAAAAGGGAAGTGGGTGCAGGTTGGTAATGAGGTTTCCATGCAGAGCAGCATAGGGAAACCTACCAGCAGCTACACTCACTCTCTCCTATGAGTGTGAGGCACCTGGAGGAGAGAAGGCCATGCTGGAAAGACAGCTCAACAGTCATCCCAGGGAAGGAAGGAAGGGAAGGAAAGGAATCAGCATTTCTATAGCACCTACCACGTGCCAGGCACTGTGCTAAGCACTTCTAAGAACTCTTATCTCATTTGATGCTCATAACAACCCTGCAAGGTAGGCGCTGTTACTACTCCCATTTTACAATTGTGGAAACTGAGGCAAACGGAGGTTAAGTGACTTGTTCAGGATCACACAGCTAGTGTCTGAGGCCATATATGAACTCAAGAGATTCTCATTCACTGGCTGAAGACTGATACATCACAAAGTACTTGGAAGCCATTAAAGTCTGAGAAATTCTGATGATTCTGAAAGATAAAATGAGTTTCCATTTGCATATATATTTACTTATTTTGACCAATTAAAATCAAAGCTAATAATCTTAGTGCTTTTTGGAAAGTCCAAATAGTCCTCTGTATTTGAGCAAGGCTGACCTACTTTTTACTTGCAAATAGGAAGGTCAATCGACAAAATAGAAGATCTTTCGTTTCTGTTGCAATATAACCATATTACTATCTGCAAGAGGAAACTCTAATTAGCATTTTCAATGTCCTTATTAAAATTTTTGTTTTTAAACATAATGGCTATACTAAATTTTTTCTAATGGGCAAGGAGTCTTTGTGTTTTAAAGCAATAATAAAAACACAAATTAGCTTTTATTTACTAGACCTCAATAGTTATAAGAATGCAAAGAGAAGCAAAGGGCTCTGTAAGAAATTTTGACAAAATGACTATTGTCTTTCTTTTAACTCAGAAAAACAAGTAAATCAGTGTTTATTATCTCTCAACAAGAGTCCTATTCTTGTGCTGCAGCATGGTGTGGAGGTGACCTGGGTTTCTCAAAAGCTATACCAATGAAACATATGTTCTGAGAGGTTGTGCCAAACTGGGAAGATTTCTAGTCTACTTCCAAAAACAGACTGTGTCCAATGTCTGAGGACCATAAGTATAAAGAGGCTCTTCAACTGAGAGTTGGCTTCTAAACAAATTATTATTATATATTATTATATTTCCATTGCATATGATATAATTATATATTTTTATGTTTATATAAACAAATTACTAGATAAATTATTTTTTTTAACCAAAGTTGACCTTTACATCAAAATTTTTTAAAAAATGATCCTTGATCCTATACAAAGCTCCCTTCTACTTCTACAGCCCTACAGAGTTAGAATTGACAGAAAATGGGGAAGGGGAATCCAAGAATCACACAGTTGTTAGAATATTTAAAATACTTTACTGGTACTCAATGTGGCATCTTTCTATCACCAGTGGTCAAGTAGTTGGTAAATTCTTAGAAGATTAACCAAATTTAGAAGACATTCTTAGGACAAATGAACTCAAAAGCCATGAATAAGTGGCAACTAAATGTTAGGGCTGCTCACAAGTTTTCCTCAGAGTTGAGGCAAGGAGTTGGCCAAGGAACAAAAACAAACCACCTTACAACAGACCACATTTAAGACAATTGCAGATTATGCGGAAACATCAGAGGATAAAGTAGAGAAATTTTATGGAGACGTTAATAAGAATTACTGATTCTCCTACCTAGCTGACCATTCTTACTGTCTTTTGCTGGATCGTCTTTCTCTCCTATATTCTACCTGTGGGTATTTTCAAGGATTTGTCCTAGGTTTTCTTCTCTTTCTATCCCCTTCCCCCTTATTATCCCATCAGCTCCCAGTGGCTTAATTGTCATCTCTATGCAGACAAATCCCAAATTTATAATTCTCCCTCTCAAACAGGCAGCATTTCACAATGGATAGAGAGCCGGCCTTGAGACCAGAAAGACCTGTGCTGAAGTCCCATTTCAGACACATACTGGCTGCATGACCTTGAGCAAATAATACAACTTATTAATAATTTGCCCTGGTTTTACTCATCCTGGAGTTCCCGCTATCAATAAAATCACAAGTCCGGTCTATGTTAAGCACTAATCTCTCTCCTAAACTCTAATCTCTAAATGTTTCTTAAATGAATGAATGAATGTAGACCTCCACTTCAGTGTTGTATAAACATCTCAAAACCAACATTTCCAAAAGAGAATTAATTTTATTCCCCCTAAACCTGTCCTTCTTCAAACTTGCCTGTATCGAAGGGAATACCGTTCTTCCAGTCACCTAGAATTGCTACTTTAGTTTTATCCTTGACTCCCCCCTTCCCTTCACTCCTCACCCCCATATTTAATCAACTGCTAAGTTTTGTTTATTCCATCTCTACTACATAGCTCACATCCATCCTTTTCTTTTTGGCTGCTTAATATGTTTTATTTATTTATTTTTAGTTTTCAACAACACGCATCCTTCTCTATCCACTCATAGGTTCACAACCCTAGTTCAAGTCCTCATCCTAGGTCCTTGTCCTAGGTTCTCATTCTGGACTATTACAATAGCCCCCTAGTTTGTCTCCCCTTATCCACTCTCTCGTCTCTTCGATCCATCTTCCACACAGCTGCCAAAATAATTTTACTAAATCACAGGTCTGAATAAGTAACCCCCTTGCTTAGGAAGCTTCTAGGAAATAAATGTAAACTTTGTGTGGCATTTAAAGCCCTTCCCAGTCTCGCTCTAGCTTGCCTTTTCACGTTTATTTCTGTCTTAAAGGCTCTCCTTCATCAAAGTTTCTTCTATGTGGTTTACTCAGAAGTTCTATTAACATAAGGTAACAAAGATGACTGAGTTAACATACGCATTTGAAAACAAATTCTTACAATGTTCAGATATTCTGGTGCTTAAAAAGCTTCATAAAATATCAAGAAAACAAAATATTATGAAGCAGGACAAAGATTTTTTAGAGTCATATAGTCTTAGAAGTTCAAGAGAACTTAAGGGTCATCTAGTTAACCTCCCACCCAAACACTATTTTTCAATAGATTCTTTGTACCTCTAGCGCATAGGGCAGCACATCGAAGATACTAAATAACAGGTGTTTTAATTGAATAAGATCCTTCAAACTAACTCAACACAGATCTTGATATATGGTGACTTCAGTGTGCATGTAGGCAGGTAAGGATAGCAAAAAAAAATACACTGGAAAATATGATTCAGGATCAAGGGAAAAAAAGGGTTAAAGGATTATGTGTCACTAAAAAGTTCTTATCTGTACATAATAGATACTGTACTGGAAGGTACTACATGTGACAAGTATGAACTTTTACGAAAAAGGAACTTGACTCTAGATTAACAGGAAGGAAACAATTTGTTGATGAAGTCATTTCAGAAGAAGCTATCGGTGTGAAGACATCATAGACTGATAAGAAGGTCAAAGTCAAGAGCAAATCAGAAAAAAGAATAAAGATGAAAAGATACTACATGCAATCAGATCTTAAAATTGCTGCCTCTGAAAAATGGGAAAATGGATAAAAGGCATTGACTCTAATATCACTATTTCTTAGAAAGGTTTAACCAATGAAAAACAATTACCATAGTAGAGAGGTCAAAGTGACCCAGAAAGCACTTTAGCCAACAAACATTTAATCTTTTGGACAAACATGGCAACCAATGGCAATATTAGCTAGCATACAAGGTGATTTGCGACATAGTCCTGAAAAGGAGAGATGTTTACAAATAGTAAAAGGAAGTATAAATGAAAAACCAATGGAAATCAATGGAAAACTTGGTATGACATATAGCTTAGCCAGATCATCCTAAGAGTATTCCTAGGCGAAACTAGAAAGGGGAAAATAGATATGAAATAAAACACATTTGCCAGAATTTCTATAGGGATCTAGTTTCATTATCCATCTTAGCATGTCCTGTGTGAGAAAACAAAAATGATACTTAAGAAAATGAAGTCTGCATAGCAGCTGGACTTCACCTAATATATATAGATGATGGACAGGCAAAGTGTCACATTGTTATCTATAGAATATCAACAGAAGCAAAGGAATGTCTCCAATGCATTTGCTACTCTCTTGTGAAGGATTTCTCAAAAGAGTCAAGAATTGTACAAGATGAGAAGATGTGAAAGGGTGGGATATTTGCAAAGTTGGCAGTGCTGCCCACATCAAAAAAGTATAGAACACCTGCTGTAGTTGAGTACTTAGTCCAATGCAAAGGGTACCTGTCCTGTGAGGAAGGCATGTAACTACCTGAAAAAAAATCATCATAGACAGTGTCTCTTTATTTTGTGGCACGGTTTATGCTACACAGCTCCAGACTGGGGAGTCAGAAGACTTGGCTGCCCTGTCTCTAACTCATTATGTGATCTTGAATAAGTCATGTCACAGCTTTGGTCAGTTTCTTCATTGGTAAAATGAGGATTTTAGACCAGATAATTCCTAAAGTCCTTTGAAAGCTCAGGGTCTATTATTTGATATCTGATTATCATTATGCACCTCACTCCTTGACCACTGCAATAGCCTGCTGGTGGGTCTGCCTGCTTCAAGTTTCTTCCCACTCCCATTTCTAAAATGCAGGTTCGATCATGTAACCTGCTCCATTCCTCCCTCACCCTTCAGCCCCAACAAACTCCAGTGGCTTCCTATTGCCTCCAGGAGCAAATATAAAATGCTCTGTTGGGCATTCAAAGCCCTTTATAATCTAGCCCCCTCCTACCTTTCCAGTTTTCTTACACCTTACTTCCCAATGTGCTCTTTGATCCAGTAACACTGGCCTCCCGGCTGTATTACAAATTAGACACTCCCTCTCTCAGCTCTGGGCATTTTCTCTGGCAGTCCCTCATGCCTGGAACGCTCTCCCTCTTCCATTTTGATTTCTGGCCTCTCTGGCATCCTTTATGTTCCAACTAAATTCCCATTTCCTGCAGGAAGCCTTCCCCAACCTCTGTTAACTTCACTGCCTTCCCTCTATTAAGTATTTCCTTTTTATCCTGTATATAGCTTGTTTGGTATAAATGTGTTTACATGTTATCTAACCCATTAGATTGTAAGCTCATAGAGGGCAGGGGCTATCTTTTGTGTCTTTTGTAGCTCCAGTGCTTAGCCCAGTGCTGGGTACATAGTAGGTGCTTAATAAATGTTCATTGAATTGAAATTTATTGACAAGATAATATGTTGCATTTTTATAGATATAAATCTGAGGTATAGAGAAGTGAACTTATTTGTCAACATTCATACAAGAAATCAATACCACCAGGTCCCCCACCATAGAGCATAAGCTGTATGAGGGCAGGAGCTATGTATTATTGATCTTTATATTCCTTCAGGATCTAGCATACAGTTTTACACATAGCAGACAATCAAATCAACAAGCATTTATTAAATGTCTACTCTGTGACCAACACCGTGCAAATTACTAGGGATAAAAAAGATACATTAAACCACACTATCTAGCTTATGAAGTTTTTCCTAGTAGAACTATTTTAATTAAAAATGCATTACTACCCATGTGATAAAGAAATATGAAAAGGAAGAAAGAATGAAAGGAGAATAAATATTTTTAGGGAGAAAAATCTCTTTCTGGTCTAATCTTGAATGCCTGAAAGTGAACTCGGTGGTGGAAGATACTGACTGGGGTCCGCGAGCACTGTTTCTTTTGGTTGCTTTTATCACCAATTGCATCAAAGAATTTTTCAATGGAATGCAACCAGCATAACAGTATACCCTTCTGTTGTTTCGAAAACATTATCTATTTAATCAGTAATGAAAGGGAGGTGAAGGGAGAAGAGAAAAGAGATCAAGAAGGTAGAGCACCTCTCCTGAGTTCTCAAGACCTCAAATGGATGCTACTTAGACAATGTCTATGTCTGTGATAAGGACCAAGAAAATATACATGAGACCAAAGTCAGGTGGGAAGAAAAAAGTATGGAAATTTTTGAAACGGGCAGTAAATATAAATATACTGAATCAACCAGAGAAGATCTCCTAAGAATTTAGATCCAGGGATTGCTTGA
The DNA here is from genome assembly GCF_011100635.1 of Trichosurus vulpecula. Classification (NCBI taxonomy): domain Eukaryota; kingdom Metazoa; phylum Chordata; class Mammalia; order Diprotodontia; family Phalangeridae; genus Trichosurus; species Trichosurus vulpecula. Next base: position 293,013,425 of record NC_050575.1, on the reverse strand, counting down.
CCAAATCCCCTTTCATAGATTTTTAACTTTTTAATCATTTTTTAATCATTCCTGGTCTGATTTGGTGGGGATAGAAAATTTTGTGTTGAAAAGGACACCCAACTAGTGAGGAAGAAGGGAGATGTAGAGGAAGGTTCTTCCAATGTCATTAAAAAAAACCAAACCACAAGAAAATCTATTCTTGACCCACTGACTAGAGTCAGGATAGGGGAGGGGGAGCAACCTGAGAAAAGGCTTTTTAAATCTTGGTCTGTATATCAATCCCATTCTGTCCATTTCTCTTTGACATGAGATCAGCATTCTCTTTGGCAGATAGGTGTACCCACAAGCCCATAAAAAAGGAAAGAAACAGAATAGAAAAGAAGACACATTTTTTTTAAAGCCCAAACAGTAAAAATGAGAAGAGGGAAAATAAACCTTGTGCCTGAGGTCTAATAAAATTATTTCCCTCCTAGGTTTCTTGGATTTGCCCATGGGGGAAAGAATAACATGCTAAGAAAGAAAGAAATAGAAAAATGTCATCCTTTAAGAAGATTAAGTATCATACAGCTGGAAATTGGAAATTCTCTACTACAACCATTTAATTGGGCTAGAAAACAATATGGCAAAGAGAGTAAATGATGAAAGAGCTAATACCATAAAAACAAACAAAAAGATGCAAACTATTACTGCCACCCTACGAAGGTCAATTTAGAAGCCCCCCCAATGGTTTTTTTTTTCTCCTGAAAAGGTGAAGTGACATTTCAATGTCACACAGTAAGAGATCCAACAGCAGAGCTGAGACCAGGACTTTAACTTACTAAGCCTTATTTCAGTCTCTTTCTTCTGCAACAGAGGAAAAGAAACAGGGGATGACAGGAGGGTTACCTCGGTAGATGTCCAACTCTATTAGTCTGAGCAAAGCTGCCTGTTAGAATGAAAATCATTTAAATCAGAGGCTGAAGAAAGGAACGAGAAGTTACTGCTAACTGAACAACTACTACTTAATGGCACAAGCACACGAAGAGCCACAAAGGTCACTCAGCTATGCATTGCAATCCCTTTGACTTTTTTATGTGTTTTAGGAATCAATGATTGACTTCTACAATCCAGAATAAGCATAAAATAGTCAGCAAAAGTACAAATTTTCTGTTGTTAGGATGTAGGGCCCTCAAGGGCAAGGAAAATGGCATATTCTAATCCCAATAGGGCAACTAGGTGGCTCAGTGGATAGAGTGCCAGCCCCGGAGTCAGGAAGACTCCTCTCCCTGAGGTCAAATCCAGCCTCAGATACTTACTAACCAACCCTGTTGGCCTCAGTTTCCTCATCTGTAAAATGAGCTGGAGAAGGAAATGGCAAAGCATTCCAAAATTTTTGCCAAGAAAAACCCAAAATGGGGTCACAAGGAGTCAGACACAACTGAAAATGACTGAACAACAATCCCAATAGATGTAAGCTCCTTGAGGATGGAAGCAGGCTGTCAAAGAAGATTGGCCAATGAATAGCGAAAACAGTTGACTCAGTAGACTTTAAAGAGAGAGACAATTTCTATGCTTATGGCCTGGGACTCTGACAGCTCTCTCTTTGACTTCCCCTAAAGGAAGGAGGAGATTTCTTTTTCTCTTTCCTTCTGGTAGTAATGGTGACTGCCCATGCATCGCAGCAAACACATATGCGTATCTGTGTGGGTTGAAAGTGGATTTCGAAGTTCTAGTTGCCTCTTCTGTTTTGGATTTCTTTTTCTGTGTACAAATGACCACAACAGTGATGGACTTTTTTGAACCTGGTGGCTCCCTTGTGAGTAGTTCCTGGTTTTCTGACTGCTGGATGCCCTGTGGAAGGTTACTCCTGCAGCTACTATAATGTTTCTCAGGAGAAAGATGTAATGGCTAACCAGCAGATGAACCCAAGTCATACCCTAATTTGTTAGGAGATATAGACCTTGAGGTTACTCAATCAGTCAACAAACATTTATTAAGGGCTTACTACGTACCAAGCACTGTGCTAAGTGCTGGAGATATGAAGAAGGGCAAAAGGCAATCCCTGCTCTGAAGAAGTTCACAGTCAAATGGGGGAGATAATCTGCAAATGACTGTATAAACAGCCTATATATAGGATAAATTGGAAAAATCAATAAAAGTCCTAGAATTAAGGAGGATTGGGAAAGGCTTCCTATAGAATGTGGGGAAGTTAACTAGGGAAGCCAAGAAGCAGAAATGAAGAGGGAAAGCCTTCTAAGCTTGGAGGATAAGCAGTAAAAATGCCTGGAGTCAGGGGATGTAGAGTCCTGCTTGAGAAGCAGCAAGGAGGTCAGTGTCATTGGAATGAAGAGTACGTGTACGTGTGTGTGTGTGTGTGTGTGTGTGTGTGTGTGTGTCTGTGTGTGTCTGTGTGTGTGTGTAGATGTATGGTATAAGAAGACTAGGAAGGTGATAGGCTATGAAGGGCTTTGGATGCCAAATAGTGGATTTCATATTTAATCCTGGAAGTGATTTCAAGCCACTAGAGTATACTGAATAGCATGGTGACATGCATGATCAGACCTCTGCTCTATGAAGATCACTCTGACAGCTAAGAAGAGCATGAACTGGAATGGGGAGAAACTTGAGTCATGTAAGACCAACTAGCAGACTATTGAAATAGTTTAGGGATCAAGTGATGAGGGCCAGCATCAGAGTGGTAGCAGTGTCACAGGAGAGAAAGAAGTATATATGAAGGTAGAAATGACTGCATTTGACCATTGATTGAATACAGTGACTAAGATAGGGAAGAGGTGAGGATTACACCAAGGTTTCAAGCCTGGGTGACTGGAAGGATGGTGGTTCTCTGGCCAGTAACAGAGCAGTGAAGAAGAGGGGAACGTATGCACATAAAGATAATGAGTTCAGCTTTGGACGTGTGTTTAAGATATCTATGGGACATCTCAAAAGAGAAATATAATAAACTACTGGAGATGAATGGAAGCATGGGAGATTAGGGCTGGAGAAGTAGATTTGAGAATCATTAGCATAGAGATTATAACTCAATCTATGGGAACTGATGAGATAACCAAGTGAAACTGCATAGTGGAAGAAGAGAAGAGGACTGAGGACAGAGCCCTTTGCAACATCCACCTTGAGTGGGTGTGACCCATGGATGAAGAACCAGCAAAGGAGACTGAGGGTAGATAAAAAAGGAAGGAAGAAAGCCAGGAGAGAGCAGTGTTGTGAAAACCTAGAGAGAATATAGCATCAAGGAGATGAGGGTAATAGACAGTGTTAAAGCCTGCAGAAAGGTTAAAAAAAAAAGGATGACGATTCAGAAAAGGCCATTCAATCTGACAATTAAGAGGCAATTTGCTCAGAAAGAGTATCATACATTTTGATATTTTTTTAGCATCAATCTCCCAGGAGAGTATGAGTGATAGATTACTGGTGTACATTTTAAGGCTTTGTCATTCCACACTTATGAGTATTTTGTGTTTTAAACAGTTATTTTCATGTAGAGGAAATAACTGTCCCATATCTGATCTGCTTTGAACATGAGGTACTTTTCTAGATGGTATTCTGCTAATCTCTTTTAAGGAGACCCCTGAAACGAGTCAAACCTAAGCTTTGTTTAAACAATTATGGGGGCATAATGAGGCTTAAATCTGGTTGATATGAGTCCAGAACTGGGCCCCTTAGTGGGTGGGAGAGGCTTTCCCAGCCCGTTGGGCCAATGGTCTGTTACACTTGCTAATTATGTATGCATCATGATGTAGTGGAAGAGATTCCAGGGAATTTTACTCCATTCCTGCTCCACAATTGTTGTGTAGTTCTGTTGTGCAAACAGCTAGGTGGTATAGTGGACAGATCACTGGGCCTGGAGTCAAGAAGTCCTGACAAAGTCTGGCCTCTTAATATTAGCTGTGTGACTGTAGACACTTAACTTCTCTCTGCCCCAGTTTCCTCAATTGTAAAATGGAGATCTTAATAACAGCACTTACATCAGAGGGTTATTGTGAGGACTAAATGAGATACTCTTTGTAAAGTGCTTAGTACAGTGGCACATAGTAGGCACTTGGGAAATGCTTATTCCCTTATAAGTAAAATAAGTGCAAAGTAAATACAAGGCAGTTTCAATGAGGGCGAGGCACTCACAGCTGAGGATATAAGAAATAACTTCATGTAAGAAGAAGTACTTGAGCTAAGCCTCAAAGAAAGCAAGGGGTTCCAAGAGGTGGAATTACAGAGAGAGTATATTCTAGGCATGGGGGAAAGCCTGTGGAAAGGCATGGAGGGGAGAGGTGGCATTTCATGTGTGACTGAGTCTAAGTGGGATGGTCTGGCTGAATCACAGAGCAGGTGGAGGTGGAGGTGGAGGTGGGGGTGGGGAGGGGTAATGTGAAATAAGAATGAAAAGGTTGGCTTGAGCCAGACTGTGAATAGCTTTAAATGCCAAACAGAAGAGTTTGCATTTGATTCTAGAGGCAAGATAGGGTCACTAGAACTTTTAGAGAAGCTCTCAGACCTGTGCTTTAGGAATGTCACTTGGCAGCTCTAGAAAGAATGGATTGAGGGGAAAAAAGTAGACACGAGGCAGAGAGGCGAAGTTGAAGGTTATTGCAATAGTCCTGGCAAGAAGTGACAAAGATCTGAACTAGAATGGTTACTGTGTGAGTGGAGAGGAGGATGGGTATGACAGATGTAGACACAGAATGCACGGGACTTGGGAGCTGGATATGGAATACAAGAGAGGGTGAGGAGTCAAGGATGGGGTTGTGACTGAAAGGATGGTGGTGCCATCTACAGAAACCAGGAAATTTGGAAGAAAGCTAGGTTTTGAGGGAAATGAGTTCCTTTTCAGATATGTTAAATTTGAGATTCTGGAAATATCCAAACAGCAATTGGTGATATAGGACTGGAGCCTAGGAAAGAGACCAGAACTACATATATAGATTTGGAAGTAATTAAGATAGAGATGATAACTGAACTCATGGCAGCTCCAATGAGATCACCAAGAGAGTTCATAAGATAGAAGAAGATACCTGGATAGATCCTTGGGTTATATCCATAGTTAAGGTACATCTGCTTGTCAATGATGATCCAGCAAAAAAAGACTGAGAAGGAATGGAGAGATAAATAGGAAAAGAGCCAAGAGAGCAGGGTCAGGAAAACTGAGAGAGGAAGTATTTCCAGGCAGAGAGGATGGTCAACAGTGTCTAATACTATAGAGAGATCAAGAACTTGAATGTTAAGTCCCCTGACTTGTAGACTAGAGACCACTCTGTAGACTCTGACCACTGGACTGCACCTCCATGTGTGGCTAAAATTGGGAAGGACTTGATAAAATTTCCAAAACAGTGGTAAAGGGTTGTGGCTGGTAGGTATAATTTAACATGAGTTATAGTTAACAAACGTCACTTGTTATTTCATTTCTTTACTCATCCTGGTAGGAGAAATCCATTTGAAAGAGTGTCAAATACATGAGATCTAAAAATATAAAGATGCAGCAAGCCTTCAATAGCAATAATGGCTTGAAGCTCTCTTGGGAACGAGGAAAACAAGCCCTCCAATAGGCCTTCTTCCTTTGTCAAGAGCCTTGCCACCTAAACTGAATGCACCCCTCTCTCCACAGAATTAAAGGAGATGGCCAATATTCAAGCCTACGAGTTGTCCCCAAGTGGTTAATTTTAAGAAAAGTTACAATTCTAGTCAATGATATGAAAATACTGTGCCTTGCAAAGATACTGTCTCACTAAAGAGCTTCAGAGGAGAAGAGTTAATCACCCTAGTTAACATATTTTTTTCCCTGTGCATTCTGACAAAAAGGGAGGAAAGCCTTTAAATTATGTGGAATATCTAATTATTCCTAGACTCCATGTGTTAGTAAAATGGAATTATAGAGCTGATAGGCATGCTATATATAGAGCGTCTAGTGCAGAGAGTTTTAATCTAGGGTCACTGAAATTGTTTTGTTGTTGTTGCTTTAAATATTTGATAACTGTATTTCAACACAATTGATTTCTTTTGTAATCTTATGTATTCTATTTTAGGTATTTAAAAACCTTACTCTGAGAAGAGGTCCACAGGTTTACCAGACACATAAATACAGTTAAGAACCTTTGATCCAGATCAGCCCCATAATTTAATAGATTAAAAAAAATTGAAGGATAAAGGAGGAAAGTGACTTGCCCATGATCACATGGCAAGTTCATGCCTGAGTCAGTAAAACAACCCAATTTCCTGACTTCTCAACAATCATCAAATATTATCAATCACCATGGAATCAAATCCTGGATTTATCTCAGCCTTAGGCAGAACATTACCTTCAAACTCACTCCGAACCATTATTGAAGTGGGACTTGTCCACAGCCCCATTATTTTCACCAGGTTTATGAGCTGTCAAAACCTCTGCAGCCTTTCATCTGCTTTGCTTTGTACTGCACTGGGGAAAAAAAAAACTATGTCTATGGTGAGTCTCTCTCAGAAAGGCCTCAGTTATCATCCTTACCCTGAGCACTAACAGTTCCTGGAATTTTATCCTTCCGCTAAGAAGGATCAGAATTATTGTACACTTTTGCTTGTCAGTGATGCCCTGTGTATATCCTTTCTTCCAGGTGGATGGGAACAGTCTTCCCCATATCTCTTAACCCTTAGCTCTTTGCCTTTTATAAGCTAATGTTTACCAAAAATTTTAGATTGGTTTATAGTTGGCTTACTATGGTTTTTACTGGCTTGACTTCTGACAGCAATACTAGTAGTTACTAAAATTCTGGCCAATAGCATAATGCTGGCAGTACAGCCAAGATGGTAGAGAGAAGCCAGGAAGTTATCAGAGTTCTCCCCAGTTTCCCTCAGAAACAATGTTAAATCAAGCCTCTAAAAGAATTCTAGAGAGACCGAATCCAGAAAAAGACAGAGTGAAACAATTTTCTAATCTAAAATAACTTAAAAGGACTTCAGGAAAGTTCTCTCTCACTAGGTAAAAGGGGAGTCCAGCCCTGTGCAGGTGGTGTCTGGGAAACCCAGTGAGAGGCTCTCAGCCGCAACACAGGTCAGCACCTGAGGCCCTGTGGTCCTGGCTCAGAGCAGGCCAGCTGTGAGGCCTCTAGCCCCAGTACAGCTGACAAACTGACAGCCCCAGAACCGAGGGCACAACAGGTGTGACTAGGCCAGGCCACTCTAGCACAGTGGGCAAGCTTCCAGCCTCAGAGGCCCCAGCACAGAAAGCCAATGACAAGACCACTGGCACCCAATTCAAGAAGCTTGGGACAGTATCCCCTGTATCCCAGGAACAGAGCTCAACTTTAAAAAGTGAGCAAAAGACAAAAAGAGCCCTGACCATAGAAAGCTATAATAGTGATAGGGAAGATGCAAATACAAACTCAGAAGAAGACAATGATGTTAAAATGCCTACATGCGAAGCTTCAAAGGGAAATATGAATAGGTCTCAAGCACCAAAAGTCCTCTTGGAAGAGCCCAGAAAGGATTTTAAAAATCAAATAAGACAGGTAGAAGAAAAACTTGGAAAAGAAATGAGAGTTATTCAAGAGAATTATGAAAGAAGAGTTACCAGCTTGGAAAAGAAAGCACAAAATTGAAAACAACTTAAAAATAGAATTGGCCAAATAGAAAAAAAAACAACTTAAAACAACTCCTTTAAAAGTAGAACTGGCCAAATGGAAAAGGAGGTACAAAGTTAACTGAAGAAAATAATTCCTTGAAAATTAGAATTGCTTAAGTAGAAGCTAATGTATCTATGAGACAACAAGAATCAGTCAGACAAAATCAAAAGAATGAAACAATAGAATAAAAGGTAAAATACCTCATTGGAAAAATAACTGACCTGGAAAACAGATCCAGAAGTGATAATTTAAGAATTATTGGACTACCTAAAAGCCATGATCAAAAAGAGAGCCTGGACAGCATCTTTCAAGAATTATCAAGGAAAACTGCCATGATATCCTAGAAACAGAGGGTAAAATAGCCATTGAAAGAATCTACCACTCATCTCCTGAAAGAGATCTCAAAATGAAAATTCCAAGGAATATTGTAGCTAAATTCCAGAACTATCAGATCAAGGAGAAAATACTTAAAGCAGCTGGAAAGAAATAATTCGAATATCAAGGAGCCACAGTCAGGATTTCACAGGACTTAGTAGCTTCTACATTAAAGGGCTGGAGGGCTTAGAATACAATATTCCAGAAGGCAAAAGAGCTTAGATTAAAACAAAGAATCAACTACCCAGCAAAATTAAGCATACTTTTCCAGGGTAAAAGATGGACAGTCAATGAAATTGGGGACTTCCAAACTTTCCTGATGACAAGACCAGAACTGAAGAGAAAATCTAATCTTTAAATATAAGACTCAAAAGACGCATAAAAAAGTAAACAAGAAAGAAAAAAAAAAAACACCACGGTATTCAATAAGGTTAAACTGTTTACATCCCTACACGGGAAGATGATACTCGTAACTCTAAAGAACTGTATATCTATTAGGGCAGTTAGAAGGAGTATACTTGACTTCTGGGGGCGGAGCCAAGATGGCAGCTGAAAAGCAGGGACTTGCGTGAGCTCCCCACCAGGTCCCTCCAAAAAACTATAAAAAATGGCTCTGAAAAAACTCTAGAACTGCAGAACCCACAAAATAGCAGAGGGAAGCAGGGATCTAGCCCAGGACAGCCTGGATGGTCACTGGATGAGGTCTATCGCGCATGGAGCAGAGGGGAGTGGAGCTCAGCGTGGGCAGCGGCAGGACCAACCAGACCAGCAGCAGGCTGGAACAGGCCCTAGCACCCTGAATCAGTGAGCTGTGGCAGTTACCAGACTTCTTAACCCACAAACACCAAAGACAACAGAGAAGGTTACCGGGAAAAGCTGCCGGGGACAGAGTTTGCGGTTTGGCCACTGCCCCAGGGGCAGTGGGGGAGGTGCAGCTACAGAACTACAGCTGCAGTTACTTCCGGTTCCAGGCTCACATGGTGAGAGGAATTAAGTGGTGGATCAGAGTAGGAGTGCAGAGCCTGCTTAAGATTTGCATCAGGTTCGTGTTGGTGGTTCTTGAGGAAGGAGGAGTGCTGGAGTGGCAGAGCTGGATGTATAGAAATAGCTCTGAAATCAACAGCGCATCCCCTCAAGCTTGGAACAAAGTACTCTTTGCTCTACAAGCAGTCATACCCCACTGAAAAACTCAAGGGTCAAGTTAGTTGGCTGGGAACATGGCCAGGCAGCAAAAACACACTCAGATTCAGTCTCAAACTTTGGAATCTTTCATTGGTGACAAAGAAGACCAAAACATACAGCCTAAAGAAGTCAACAAAGTCAAAGAGCCCAAACCAAAAGCCTCCAAGAAAAACATGAACTGGTCTCAGGCCATGGAAGAGCTCAAAAAGGATTTGGAAAAGCAAGTTAGAGAAGTAGAGGAAAAATTGGGAAGAGAAATGAGAAGGATGAGAGAAAACCATGAAAAACAAGTCAATGAGTTGCTAAAGGAGACCCAAAAAAATACTGAAAAAAATATTGAAGAAAACAACACTTTAAAAAATAGACTAACTCAAATGGCAAAAGAGCTCCAAAAAGCCAATGAGGAGAAGAATGCCTTGAAAGGCAGAATTGGCCAAGTGGAAAAGGAGGTCCAAAAGACCACTGAAGAAAATACTACCTTAAAAATGAGATTGGAGCAAGTGGAAGCTAGTGACTTCATGAGAAATCAAGATACTATAAAACAGAACCAAAGGAATGAAAAAGTGGAAGAAAATGTGAAGTATCTCATTGGAAAAACCACTGACCTGGAAAACAGATCCAGGAGAGATAATTTAAAAATTATTGGACTACCTGAAAGCCATATCAAAAAAGGAGATATCATCTTTCAAGAAATTATCAAGGAGAACTTCCGTGATATTCTAGAGCCACAGGGAAAAATAGAAATTGAAAGAATCCACCGATCGCCTCCTCAAATAGATCCCAAAAAGAAAACTCCTAGGAACATTGTCGCCAAATTCCAGAGCTCCCAGGTCAAGGAGAAAATACTGCAAGCAGCCAGAAAGAAACAATTTGAGTATTGCGGAAAAACAATCAGGATAACACAGGATCTGGCAGCTTCCACATTAAGGGATCAAAGGGCTTGGAATACAATATTCTGGAGGTCAATGGAGCTAGGATTAAAACCAAGAATCACCTACCCAGCAAAACTGAGTATCATGCTCCAAGGCAAAATATAGGCTTTCAATAAAACAGAGGACTTTCAAGCTTTCTCAGTGAAAAGACCAGAGCTGAATAGAAAATTTGACTTTCAAACACAAGAATCAAGAGAAGCATGAAAAGGTAAACAAGAAAGAGAAATCATAAGGGACTTACTAAAGTTGAACTGTTTTGTTTACATTCCTACATGGAAAGATGATCTGTATGATTCATGAGACCTCAATATCATAGTAGCTGAAAGGAATATGCATATCTATATCTATATATCTGTATACATATATATGTACATGTGCGTGTCTATGTATGTATATATGTAGATGTCTATATATATGTGTGTGTGTGTGTGTGTGTGTGTGTGTGTGTATGTATACACACACAGAGGGCACAGGGTGAGTTAAATATGAAGGGATGATATCTAAAAAAATAAAATCAAATTAAGGGATAAGAGAGGAATATATTGAGAAAGGGAGAAAGGGAGAGATAGAATGGGGTAAATTATCTCGCATAAAAGGGGCAAGAAAAAGCAGTTCTCCAGGAAGGGAAGAGGATGCAGGTGAGGAGGAATGAGTAAATCTTGCCCTCATCGGATTTGACCTGAGGAGGGAATACCATACACACTCAACTGGGTATCTTACCCCACAGGAAAGAAGGAGGAAGAAGATAAAAAAGGGAGGACAACAGAAGGGAGGGCAGATGGGGGGAAGAGGTAATCAAAAACAAACACTTTCGAAAAGGGACAGGGTCAAGGGAGAAAGTTCAATAAAGGGGGATAGGTTAGGAAGGAGCAAAACATAGTTAATCTTTCACAACATGAGTATAGTGGAAGGGTTTTACATAATGATATGCATGTGGCCCATGTTGAATTGTTTGCCTTCTTAGGGAGGGTGGGCGGGGAGGGAAGAAGGGAGAGAATTTGGAACTCAAAGTTTTAAAAACAGATGTTCAAAAACAACAACAAAGAAAAAAGTTTTTGCATGCAACTAGGAAATAAGATACACAAGCAATGGGGCATAGAAATTTATCTTGCCCTACAAGAGAAGAAGGGAAAGGGGGATGGGAGGGGAGTGGGGTGACAGATGGGAGGGCTGACTGGGCAATGACGCAACCAGAATATACACCATCTTGGCGTGGGGGGGGAGGGTAGAAATGGGGAGAAAATTTGTAATTCAAACTCTTGTGAAAATCAATGCTGAAAACTAAATATATTAAATAAATTAAATAAAATAAAAAAGGAGTATACTTAGACAGAGGGTGTGGGTAATAAATTGACTTTGATGTGATGATAAAAACAAATTTACTAAGGGGTGAAAAAAGGGTTCTACTAGGAGAAGAGGAAAGGGGGAGGCAGAATGAGGTAAATTTTATCACATGAAGAGGCATGAAAGACCTATTACAGTAGAGGGAAAGAAGGGAGGGGGTGAGCATTGTTTGGACCTTACTCTCATTGAATTTAGCTCAAAGGGGGAATAATATACACACTCAGTTAGGTAAAGAAATCTATCTAACCCTATAGGGAAGTAGGAGCAGAAGGGGAAAAGAAAAGGGTGTGTGTGTGTGTGTGTGTGTGTGTGTGTGTGTGTGACAGAAAGGAGCGTAGATTGAGGTAGGTGGTGGTCAGAAGCAAAACACTGGTGAGGAAGGAAAGGGTGAAAAGAGAGCGAGAGGGAAGAGATTAAACAGGGCAAAATAGGATGGAGGGAAATACAAAGTTGATAATCATAACTGTGAATGTGAAAGGGATGAACTCTCCCACAAAACAGAAGTAGATGGTAGAGTGAATTAAAAACCAGAATCTTACGATATGTTGTTTCCAAGAAATACATTTGAAGCACACACACACACACACACACACACACACACACACACACACACAATAATGGTAAAAGGCTGGAGCAGAATCTATTATGCTTCAGCTGAAGTAAAAAAGCAGGAGTAGCAATCCTGACCTCTGACAAAGCAAAAGCCAAAACAGACCTAATTAAAAGAGACAAGGAAGACAAGGAAAGAAACTACATCTTGCTAAAACATACCATAGACAATGAAGTAATATCAGTACCAAACACATGTACCAAGTGGTATAGCATCCAAGTTCTTAGGGAAGTTAAATGAGTTAAAGGAAGAAATACACAGCAAAACTATATTAGTGGGGGACTTCAACCTCACCCTTTAAAAACTAGATAAATCTAGCCAAAAAATAAACAAGAAATTAAGGAGCTGAATAGAATTTTAGAAAAGTTAGATATGATAGACCTCTGGAGAAAAATGAATGGAAGTAGAAAAGAATATACCTTTTTCTCAGCAGTGCATGCCACCTACACAAAACTGTCCATGTATTAGGGCAAAAAACCTTACAATCAAATGCAGAAAGCAGAAATTTTAAATGCATCCTTTTCAGATCATAATGCAATAAAAATTAGATGTAATAAACAGCCATGGAAAGAGAGACCAAAAATTAATCTGATTCTAAAGAATGAGTAGCTCAAACAACAAATCATAGACACAATCAATAATTACATCAAAGAAAATGAGAATAATGAGACAACATACCAAATTTATGGGATGCAGCCAAAGAAGTACTTAGAGGAAATTTTATATCTCTAAATGCTTACGTGAATAAAACAGATAAAGGAGATCAATGAATTAGGCATGCAATTAAAAAAGCTAGAAAAAGAACAAATTAAAAATCCCCAATTAAACAGCAAAATAGAAATTCTGAAAATCAAAGGACAGCTTAACAAAATTGAAAGCAAGACAACCACTGAACTAATAAATAAAACTAAAAGCTGGTTTTATGAAAAAAAAAAACAAAATAAAATTGATAAACCTTTGGTTAATTTGATTTAAAAAAAAGAAAGAAAATCAAATTTAAAAAAGAAAGAAGAAAACCAAAAATGAAAAAGGTGAATTCACCACCAATGAAGAAGAAATTAAAGCAATTAATAGTAGCTGTTTTGCCCGACTGTATGTCAAAGTGAAATGGATGAACACTTACCAAAATACAAATTGTGCAGAATAACAGAAGAAGAAATAAAATACTTCAATAACCCCATTTTAGAAAAAGAAATTGAACAAGCCATCAATGAACTCCTTAAGAAAAAATCTCCAGAACCAGATGGATTTACAGGTCAAGCCTACTAAACATTTAAAGAACAATTAATTATAATACTACATAAACTATTTGGTAAAATAGGTGAAGAAAGAATCCTACCAAATTCCTTTTATGATGCAAATATGGTGCTGATACCTAAATTAGGAAGAGCCAAAACGGAGAACAAAAATTACAGGACAATTTCCCTAATGAATATTGGTAAAAACTTTTTAAATAAACCATCAGCAAGGAGATTACAGCAGTATATCAAAAGGATCATACACTATGACCAAGTGGGATTTATACTGAGAATGCAGGACTGGTTCAATATTAGGAAACTATTAGCATAACTGACCATATCAATAACAAAACCAACAAAAATCACATGATTATCTCAATAGATGCAGAAGAAGCTGTTGGCAAAATATAGCACCCATTCCTATTAAAAACACTAGCAAGCATAGGAATAAACGGAGCTTTCCTTAAAATGATAAGTAGCATCTATCTAAAACCATCAGCAAGCATTATCTGTAACAGGGATGAGCTAGAAGCATTTCCAATAAGATTGGGAGTGAAAGAAGGATGCCCATTATCGCCACTCTTATTCCGTATTGTACTAGAAATGGTAGCTTTAGCAATAAGAAAAGAAAAGGAAATTGAAGGAATTAGGATAGGCAATGAAGAAACAGGATTTAGACATAAAGGGTGACACCATAATCAAAGTAGGAGAGTAAGGAAAAATTTACCTGTCAACCTATGGAGAAGGGAAAAATCTATGACCAAACAAGAGATAGAGAACATTATGAAATGCAAAATGGATAATTTTGAAACATTAAATTTTAAAAGTTTTTACAGAAACAAAACCAATGCAACCAAGATCAGAAGGAAAGCAGAAAGACGGGAAACAAGCTTTATAGTAAGTGTTTCTGATAAAGGCCTCATTTTTCAAATATGTAGAGAACTGAGTGAAATTCATAAAAATACAAGTCATTCTCTAACTGATAAATGGTCAAAGGATATGAACAGGCAGTTTTCAGATGAAGAAACTGAAGCTATCTATAGTCATATGAAAAAATGCTCTAAATCACTATTGATTAGAGAAATGCAAATTAAAACAACTGTGAGGTACCACCTCACACCTATCTGATTGACTAATACGACAGAACAGAAAAATGATAAATGTTGGAGAAGACATGGGAAAACTGGGACACTAATGCATTGTTGGTAGAATTGTGAACTGATCTAATCATGCTGGAGAGCAATTTGGAACTATGCTCAAAGAGCAATCAAACTGTGCAAAACTCTTTGATTCAGCAATACCACTACTAGGTCTGTATCCTAAAGAGATCATTAAAACGGGGAAAGGATATACATAGACAAAAATATTTATAGCACCTCTTTTTGTGGTGGCCAAGAATTGGAAATTGAGGGGATGCCCATCAATTGGGAAATAGCTGAACAAAGTTGTGGTATGTGAATGGCAATGGGATACTCTTGTGCTATAAGAAATGATGAGCAGGCAGACTTCAGAAAAACCTGGAAAGACTTATACAAACTGATGCTGAATGAAGTGAAAATACGGTACACAGTAACAGCAACATTGTGGGATAGTCAACTATGGTTGACTTAGCTCTTCTCAGCAATACAATGATCCAAGACTCCCAAAAGATTTATGATGGAAAATGCTATGCACATCCAGAGAAAGAACTATGGAGTCTGAATGCAGATCAAAGAATACTATTTTCCCTTTTTTTTTTGCAGGGGGGAAGGCAGGGCAATTGGGGTTAAGTGACTTGCCCAAGGTCACACAGCTAGTAAATGTGTCAAGTGTCTGAGGCCGGATTTGAACTCAGGTACTCCTGACTCCAGGGCTGATGCTCTATTTTCCCTTTTTTTGCTTTAGTTTTTGTTTTTTCTTGGCTTTTTTCCTTTTGTTCTGTTTCTTCTTTCACAACATGACTAATGGGGAAATATGTTTACATGATTGCACATGTATAACCTATATCAGATTGCCTGCCGTCTTGGGGAGGTGGGATGTGAGAGAGGGAGAAAACTTTGGAACTCAAAATTTTATTAAAAATGAATGTTGAAAACTATCTTTACAGGTAGTTGGAAAAAAATAAAATGCTATTTCCTATATATATATACATATATATATGTATATATATGTATATATCATAATACCTCTTCTTATCAACTAGAAGTTCTAGTCTAGTGCAAATAGCAATCCCAGCTAACAATTTTACAGCACTTTGAGGTTTGCAAAGGGCTTTATATGCATTATCTTATTTGATACAACAATCTTGAGGTAAATGGTAATTGTTATTATTATTCCCCCTAGGAATTACTCCACCTTAGGAAACTAACACCCTAAGAGACAAAGTAACTAGCTTATGATAAATAATCATCAGAGACAATGGCTAAACCCAGTTCTCCTTGACTCCAAGTCTAGCGACACAACAATTAATGCTCTTCTTATGCTGTACTATTTCATTTGGATCATATCTAGTCAGCTCTCAAAGACTGATTTGTCATCTCTATGCAGATGATTCGCAGATTTATATATTTAGTCCTATTTGCTTTGCAAAGTTCTAATCCCATACCACCAACTTCCTTTTTATTGTTATTGTTTAGTAGTTTTTCAGTTGTGTCTGATTCTTTGTGACCCTTTGGGGTTTTCTTGGCAAAGATACTGGAGAGATTTACCAATTCTTTCTCCAGCTCATTTGACGGATGATGAAACTGAGGCAAACAGGGTTAAGTGACTTGGCCAGGGTCACACAAATACTACGTGATCGAGGCCAGATTTGAACTCAGGAAGAGAAGTATTCCTGAATCCAGGTCCATTACTCTTATCTAATGTGCCACTTAGCTGCCTTTTGGGCATGTCAAACTAAACATGTTCAAAACAGAACTCTTCACTTCCTGCCCCCACCGCCAAATCCTCACCTTTTTCAAAAGTTCCTATCACTGCTGAGGGTACCAACATCCTCCCAATCACTCCAATCACACTGGCTCACAACCTTGGTGTTATCCTTAACTCTTCCCTCTTACTAGCCTCACATATACAATCTGTTTCCAAGTCATTTCTTTCTACCTTTATAACACTGCAATTGTATTTCCCCTTCTCAACACTCACACAGCTACAATGGCCCTCATCACTTCTCACCTGGGCCATAGTCTCCCTGGCCCAAGTCTCTCCCTATTTTAAGTCACTTTTGCTTAGCTGCCAAAGTGATTTTCCTAAAAGCTAAGCCTGACTATGTCAACACTGCTCTTGCTCAACAACCTTCAGTTCTTCCCTATTATTTGGTCCCCCAGGACCAAAAATAAAGACTCCTGTTTGACATTTAAGGCTCTTCATAACTGTCATCTTTCCTTTTTACTATTATCCTTTATTCCCTTCTGCACAGTCTATGACCTATCTACCCTAGCAGTTCCCCAAACATAGCATTTTATCTTCTCTGTTTCTGCATTTGAACTGACTTTCCTCTATGTCTATAATGATCTGCCCCTCCCCTCCTCACCTCTACTTCTTAGCTCTCCTGACTTCAAGATTTAGCTCAAATCCTATCTTCTGTAATCTCCCCAGCTGCAAATGTCTTTTCCTCTTAGATTGCCGACTTTCTACTCCTTACATATCTTATGTACAGCATCTCATGTATAGTATGTATAATATCTTATGTATAGTAGCTCAAAAAATGTGAGAAGTGCAAATTTAGAGACATCTCCATTCCAAATGTTCATATGGATTATTTGTGCCCGACCTTTGGTGGAGCCTTCTGGGCTCATTTTGGTCCAATCAATCACAGTTAGACACACCGTACCTTGCTGCCGACACAGTGACGTTATTTTGGTCCTCTTTGAGCATGAAAGACAAAAACAACTAACTCTGTATATCCCTTATAAATAGCATTACATACTTACAAGTATGTAATACTACATATGTATGTACATGCTTATACATAAGTATGTAATACTATAAGTATATGTGTGTGTGTATGTATGTGTGTAAATATAAGTGTACCTGGTCATTTACATGGTTTCTCACTCATTAGAATGTAAGTTTCTTAAGGGACAGGACTGTTTTTGCCTTTCTTTGCATTCCTAGCCCTTATCATAGTCCCTGGTACATAGTAAGTGTTTTAATAATATACGTTGCCTTAGTGACTGACTTGATAAATAACTGTTGATTTAGACATAGCATGGTAGTAGAAAGAGCCTTGGATTCAGAATCCTTGCAGATATCCAAATTCTAGTTTTAGTCCTTTGTGGCCTGGAGAAAATCACTTATCTTCCCTACGCTTCAGTTTCCTCATTTCTAAAGTGAAGCACCTGAAATGCCCACCTCTGAGGTCCCTTCCCAATCTCTGAACTCTGAATTATCGAATGACCATCCAGTGAGCAGCTCATTTGATCAGATTTGATCGAATGGATTCTCCCAAGTATGGAGGGTTATTCAAGATGAAGGTCTGATATGAAATAGAATATATAAGCCCTTGCCTAAATAAGAACTTATCTGGTGACAAGAAATAACACTTCTCCAAATACACGTAGACTAAGAACTTCCTTCTTTGGCTGAGACTAGAGAATATGAAATATAATTTGATTTTAAATATGGTAGAGTTTATATTCATATTGGCATTACGTAGGAATAATAACTCTAGCTGTACAGAAATAACAAGAAGTAGCAGCAGTAGTACTAGTTTATATGTATGTGGAATGTTATGGTCACAAAGCACTTTCACAGGAATTGTGGAGAGAGCATTGGTTTTGGAGCCAGAAGACCTGAGTTCAAATTATTGGCTCTGCAATGGGCCAATCACTTAGCATAGCTGTAAAATGAGGGTCTCTTCCCAAGCCTCAATCCTGTAACAACTGTGTTAGGTAGGCAGGAAAAGTATTATTATCCCCACTTTACAAATGAGAAAAACAAAGCTGAAGAGATACCTGAAGTCGCATACTTAGTAACTGACGTGGGACTTGGATGCACATTTGTGATTTCAAGTCCGGTAATATAGTCTATTTTAAGGGTGTGTGTGAGTGTGTGAATGTGTATGTGTGTGTTCAAATAAAAGTTCAGGCTCTGATGGCAGGTACACAAATCCCCTTTAGCTGTCCTTGCCTATAACACTGTGGTGCTGCAAATCTGTGGGAAGCAAAACCTTGTTGCCAAGGAACTCCATTTTTTTAAACGAACAGAGCTCCAGAAAGAGAACTTTTCACAAGAAAATGGCTGTTTTCCTGAAACGCCCTCTCCCAAGAATGTTTTTCAGCCTTCTGTGAAGCGTCAGTGAGCTTTCAAAGTCTTGACTTTGCTTCCAGATTTTCTGTCAACCACGTGAGCATATGTGAGAGTGCATGTGAGGATCCCTCACTCTGGCCTGCAGTTCTGTGAAAATTCTGAGAAGCACAATATAATGTATGCATCCCTCTGCCCCCAAATGGAGAGGAAGCCTGGCAAAATGACTCTAATTGCGGAAGTACACCCTAAAGACTGCTCAGATGGTCAATGAGGAGATTGTAATGTGGTTTCCCAGCTGAGCAGCCTGGAATGTCCGCCTATACAGCATAACAGAACCGATTTTTTTTTCAAAGAAGGGGAAAAGATAGTCAAGTCCTCCCCCTCCCCCCCCCCCCAACTCACTCCCACCCCAATGCTGTTGTTGCCTCTCCAAAACACTGGATCTGGCACTTGCTCTGATCCCTGGAGTTTGGTGCATGCTTGATTCACAGACTGCAGCATGTCTGCACCAGATGGCCTGGAGTTAATGAACACAAACTCATCACTTTTGCTCACCAGGGAAATGTGCAGCTCCATCTGATTTGTACTCTCCCACTAAAAATATTTTAGTATTTTTAGTGAGCATTTTACTGTTACAAAGTGGCACTTTAGGAGAGCATTACAAGAACAGAGATTATATAGCAAATTCCATTCTTCCCCAAAGTGCAAAGTGGTCCACATCATCTTTACTCTTTGCAAAGTTAAAGTTAATAATTAGAGGATGGTCTCAGATTCATCAGGAAATGGCAATGCTGGCTGTATGCTTAGGTTCACAAATACCGGATTGTGACATTTATAGGAGATACTATGGCACAGTGGGGGCGGGGGAGAGGAGCCTGGGAATAAGGAGACCTGGTTTTAGTCTTACTCTGCTATGAGCTGGCTCTGGAAACTTGGGCTCTTTGGACCACAGGGTCTTCCTATTCTACATAAAATGAAAGCATTGGGCTAAATGATCTCTACAGTCCTTTGCCAGCTCAAAATTCTATGACTGTTTGGGTTCCAACTTAACAAAGGCCATTTTTGTAAGTCTCAGGTGTGTTGGATACATTTTAGAAAACATCCAGGTAAAATCCATCACAACGAACTCAGAGGAGCTCTCCATTTTTTTGTTTTGTTTTTGTTTCTTGGTAAGGGCATTTTGTCAAAGTAAATGAACCTTCAGTCTTCAATGCCAGCAGTTAAAACAGAGTGGGCAACCAACTTCTCTGAAGTAAATTACCCAGTACAAAGGAGAAATAGCAGAAAGAGGGAGGTGTCGTGCACACCCCACCCTTACCCTTTTTTCTCCTGCGAGATGCTGGTTATTTTTGTGTAGTCGATCATGGGGCTTCGGGGAAGAGGAAGGAGGGAGGGTTTTGATGGTCTTTGCTAATGCCATTAGAATGACTGAAGTGTGGAACAGGGAAGGGAGCTAAATGATAATTCCTACTAAACGAACTGGATAGAGCTCAGCCCCAGCTCTGGTCTCTTGCTCCCTCTTTGCAGTGTAAACTGTACATAATCAAGGGTTTTTTTTTATTATAAGAGATAACATTTGAGCTTTATGACAACCATGTGATATGGACCCTGTAAATATTATCTCCATTTTACAGATGACAAAACTAAGACCGAGAGTTAACAAGTCACACAGCTAGTATCAAAGCTGGGGCTCAAACTCAGGTCTTGTTGCTCCCAGTCCAGAGCTCATGCTGCTCTACCCATGGCTCTCTCTCCTTAAAAGTAGGGCAATCACATCCACCAGCACCAGAAAAACACAGCAAAATGCAACAAATACGTACTTAAATAGCTTCACATTTTAATTGCTTGTTATAATGTGTCTGGCTGATACTGATTAACAGCTCAGTCATATGTAATTGCAGTCCTGCCCACCCTACTTGCCACTGCTTCATTCTGCCCTAGGTCTCAGGCAGCCAATGCCAATATGCAGAATGTGTAATGGTGCTTTGGAACTGCCTGCATCATACAAGACATTATATCTGGGAAGAAATATAGACATCATCGAGTCTGATCCCCTCTCATTTTACAGATGAAGAAATCCTCATGCGGCTGCTTTGCATCCACTTCTCCATTTTTAAATAACTGGAGAGAGGGGACAGGGATTTTTCTGTCTGGACCCCAAAGGACCAATATCCCCAAATACCCCAGTATACTGGTAGTCTTGATTCATTATCTTGGTTTATTTAATAGTGTCAAAATCTTAAAATAGAGGGAAAACTGGAAGCTAAACAGAACAAAATGTTTTGTTTTGGGTTTTTTTTTTTTGGCTCTAATGATTGCAAAAAAGTATCAGGCTGTTTTATTTTGTAGCAACTAAAATGTGTGATCTTCAAGGACAAAACTCAGTCAAGTTAACCTGGGATGAAGAAAATTTGCAGCTATCCCTAAATAAGCAGAAAAATACTAACTCTGTGGTACAGAACACTATTAGCAAGGCAACAAGCAACAAACATTATGTACCAGGTGCTGGGCTAAACACCGGAGATACAAATACAAGCAAAAAGAAAGACAGACACTGACCTCAAGGAGCTTATATTTTAGTGGGGGAAAGACATCCCACAGAAGGGAGCTAAAAAGCTGGTGGGAAGGTGACTAGGTACTTGGGTGTGTTGGGGGAAGGGCATGGTATTACAAGTCCAGAAAGTCAGAAGAGCCAGGAGAGGAATAAAAGCTGACTGGCCTGCCCTTTCCTACTCCCTACCCCCAATTTTTTAGCTAATGTAATTCTGGGTTACATTAAGAGGGTTGTAACTTCCAGGAATAGGGTGGTGGTCATCTTCCCATTATTTGCTCTGGTCAGACCTCATCTGGTGTACTGTGTTCACTTCTGGGCAACATTGTTTAAGAAGGACGCTGATAAACAGGAGTATATCTAGAGGGGGCTAACCAGGATATTTAGTCAGTCAATCAACTGGGGGTAGTGGTGAATAGTCTTGAGTCCATATCATATGAGAATCAATTGTAAAAAATGGGGGTGTTCAATCTGGAGAAGGGCAAACTCAAGGGCAACATGACAGGCATTCTCAAGTATGTGAAATGCTGACACATGGAGGAAGGATTAGATTTGTTCTGTTTGGTCCCAGAAGACAGAACTGTAAGTAATTCTTTGAAGTTGCAAAGGGGAAAATGTAGGGTTAATGCCCAGAAAAACTTCCTAAAAATTAGAGCTGTCCAAAAATAGAATGGCCTGCCTTGAAAGAAAGTGGGTTCTGGGGCAGGTAGGTGGCGCAGTGAGTAGAGCACCGGCCCTGGAGTCAGGAGGACCTGAGTTCAAATTTGGCCTCAGACACTTGACACTTCCTAGCTGTGTGACCTTAGCCAAATTATTTAACCCCAATTGCCCTGCCTTCCCCCCTCCAAAATCCGCCCCCCCTGCAAAGGAAGTGGGTTCCTCTACTTGGAGGTTTTCAACAAGATATTAGATGATCTTTTTGGGGGTATATTATAGTTCTTTTTGTGTAGAGGGGTTGGACTGGATGAACACCAAGGCTCCTTTGAATTCTAAGATTCTGTGATTATAGATAGATATTTATATAGTTTATGCACATTATATATGAGTGTGTATCTATTCTATAAAAATAATGAGATTATAATTCATAAATAAAAAGATCTGTGCAGGGAAGATAAGTATCCTCCCTGCATATACCCTGTAAGGTGCAACCAGTGATAAGGTAAACTACATGTTTAAGAAAACCTATGGTCAATTGAGTTAATAAATACAAAGGGCAGTGGATTTGGAGTGAGAAGACTTGGGTTCAGGACCCAACTCTGCCACTTAGTAGTTGTGTATTTTACAGCTCATAAACTCAGTTTTCTCAGCTGTAAAATGGGAGATAGCCTGTATCACATTTATTATTGTGAGGCTCAGAAGAGCCTATGTATGAAATGAAGGGTATATACAGTTATGCCACTTCTAACTGTAAGCACCTACATAATCATTTATTATATCTAAACTTAGTTCAGCAGTATAGAATATTAATCACATGGGGATGTCCAGTATACTAATGCCCCAGAGAACACTTTCATAATGATACCATTAACACCACAGACTCCCTTTCCAGAAAACTCAGGCTTTTCCTTTTCCCTGTTCTCTGCCAGAGCACGTCCAGTTTTATTTGCTTCTATTGTATTACTGTGAACTTTCCTGCCCCTTTTAATGTTATTTCACCAAAACTTGCATTTTCTTAGAACCAGTTAACAACTTTAGGTGGGATATGTCAGTATTCTCAGACTCACTTTAAAATGCTTCATGCATCAGTAATCATGGTAA
Organism: Trichosurus vulpecula; assembly: GCF_011100635.1. NCBI lineage: Eukaryota > Metazoa > Chordata > Mammalia > Diprotodontia > Phalangeridae > Trichosurus > Trichosurus vulpecula. The sequence continues at coordinate 292,990,641 of NC_050575.1, read as the reverse complement.
CAAAGGCAAGCAAATCTGCTGACAGCATAGATGCTGATGCTATAAAATACTATCTTGACTTTTTAAAAGCCAACATATAAATACATTCAATGGTATATATAATTATTGGTATCCACCATCATCATGTATAATTATGCATTATCTAATTATAAAAAATGTACTGTTTGAGCAGATTCAGTAAGCACATTGGGTATTAATTACAATTTTGGCGGGGGGGCTGGCAATCTTTACAATGCTGGCATTCCCCAAATGTTTTTCTATCAAATCACAGAAATGCATGAGCTAAAATAATTTTTTTTAAAACACCAGATTTAAAAAGCTTTTTAAGTAGAATTAAGACTTTTCCCTTTGGAAAATAATGGCTTGAAGGCTATTTGATGATAATCCTGACTACCTCACTTGTTTTTTTCTTTCCCTCCCCTTCTTATATCCTAGCTACTTACTGGCTCTAAGTCCTGCCACCCAAGCTCTACTCCCAATATAAGCAGATGATGAAGAGAGTTAACTGGTGAGAAAGTATCTTGGAATCGTTTCAATTCAATTTGTTAAATTCCCTAGATAAAGGCATTATTAAATGCTTGTAACAATGATAATAATAGTTATTATCTCTGACTTAAGAATTGCACTCAGAGTCCTAGTGGTCTTTGATTTTAAATTAGGAAACAGAAAGTTGGCCAAAGATGCTACAACTAATTTCAAAATCTGAAATTCTCTTGGAAGAGGTCCCCAGGACAGAAAAATGAAATAAAACAATTTACTTTATTCCACTGATGAGAGACCAAACAAATAATGATAGTTCATATAATTGGCTCAATCTGTGATTTCAACATGGGTGCTCCCTCCATTGGTACAGATCATATCATAATATGCCTTCTCATCCATTTCTTTCTAATAAGGATTTCATAAGGGATTTACAATAAAGTCCTGGACTTCTATCTCAGGCTATTTTATTATTTCAAGAATACTAATATAAGAATAAAGTCTTCTATCTATAGTTTCTCTTTATTTCTGCAAGACCAATCCACTTTCTTTTCCAATCATTATATCTTTTATACGGTTTGATGTCCTTTTGGTGGCGGAGGTGGGGGTGGGTGGAGAGATAAAGAGAATGTTTTGCTCAGACACCAGCTGGACCTCTGCATGTTTTTTTCCACCACAGAGCTTCTATGATTCTGTCTTTTATGTCATCCCTTGTACTTATTACTGATGGGACTGGAGTTAGGAAGACCTGAGTTCTTCAGACACTTACTAGCTGTGTGACCCTAAGCAAGTTACTTAACCTCTGCTTGCCTCAGTTTACTCAAGTGTAAATGGGCAGCTACGTGGCACAATGGATAGAGCTGGTTCTGGAGTCAGGAAGACTCATCTTCCTGAGTTCAAATCCGGCCTCAGACACTTGCTGGCAGTGTGACTCTGAACAAGTCACTTAACTCTGTTTGCCTCAGTTTCCTCATCTGTAAAATGAGCCAGAGAACAAAATGGGAAACCGCTCCAGTATCTTTGCCAAGAAAAACCCAAATGGGGTCTTGAAAAGTCGGACACAACTTAACGTCTAAACGACAACAAAAGTTCAAGTGTAAAACTGAGATAATAACACTACTATGCAGGGTTATTGTGAGGATCAAATGAGATAATACCCGTAAAGCACTTAGCATAAAGCCTGTTCCATAGTGGGTATTATATAAATGCGTATTCCTTCCTCTGCCCTTCAAAAAGCAGCCAACTAACCATATGTTAGGGACATCACAGAGGGGATTCTTGGTCAGGGACAGGTTGGACTTGGTGGGATCTGATTTGCTTTTCAGCTCTGAGACTATATGGTTCTGAATTCATATAGTAATTTGTTTGAACCTCTCTGATAGTACTTAGCATATGCTTCTTTGAAACAGAATCTTTAGCTTCCTTTAAAACTCAGCTTAAATGCCAGCTCCTACAGGCAACCTACTTTGATTCCCTCAGCTGCTAGCGGCCTCACTCCTGAAATTAGTTTGTATCTATTTTGTATATATTTCTCCCCAGATAACGTATAGTTTCTCCCTAGTAGAACACCCTGTTGAGGGTACAGACTATTGTGCATGTGCGTGTGCGTGTATGCCTAACATCTAGCACAGTGCCTGACACACAGTAGTGTTTAATAAATGCTTGCTGCCTGAATGCATATTCCTTAGTGTGATTCAATGGATTTCTCTGAGAAGATCCTTCCTAAGTCCTGAGTCTGACCACAAAGAAGCATGTGCAGATTGATGTGGCCTAGAGTGGACTGGGCTTAGGGTTTGATTGTCAAAATATTCCAGCATCTAAAAATGTACACTCTTTTTGGTCTCTGAGCTAATGTGGTTACTTAATGACTACTGCATTGCTAGGGAAGTCATAGGAACACTCAGCAAGGATAGACATTGTTAATGGATTAGCATTTTGTTAAGAATTTTTTCATTTTGTTTTTAAATAAATTTTTATTGTTGATGTCTTTTGTTTATATAACCACAGTTTTCCCCAGGATCCTTCCCCACTCCCCTTCCAGAGAGGCCCACCATAGAAAAATATTTTTAAAGACAAAAAAAAAAAGAAAAAGAGAAAAAACCAGCAATGCTAATCAATATATCACAAAAGTCTGAATTTATGTGCCGTATACCACACTTATAGACCTCCCGCCTTTACAAAGGGGTCGGGGTGAAGGAAGCTGTGATTTGGAGTCACGCTTTTTCTTTGCAATTTCGCGATATTCATTTTAGTTTGTGTGTATGTGTTTGGGGGGGTTGTTCTTTCCATTTACACTGTTATAATCATTGTGTATATTGTTTTCTTGGCTCTGTTTATTTCACTCTGCATCAGTTCATATAGCTTTTCCATGCTTCTCTGTATTCACCCTGTCATTTTTTTATAGCACAGTAATATTCCATTACATTTGTGTAACATAATTTATATAATGTGATAATTTATCAACCATTATTTAAACATCAGTCTAACGTTTAATTTTTGTGAATTTATCCGTTAGGAAAATCACTGGATTGGAGCTCTACTACTCACTGGCTTTGCGACAGTAGGCAAGTCCCTGAACTCTGAACCTACTTCAGTTGTAAAATGTGCAAAATGTCTCTCCCAGCTCTAAAGGTCTAATCCTACTATCCTAGACATCTATTTTTGGTCTAAATAAATATTCATGGAGCCACAGAATATCCAAGATAGAAGGTACCTGACAGATCATCTAGTCCAAACCCATCATTTTACAGATGAGGAAATAGAGACTGAGTGACTTGTCTAAGCCCATATAGTAAAGTCACAGAGAGGAAGGGTAAAATCCACGTCACTGGATCCCATTAGTACTCATTATGAATTTGTATTGGTGCACTGGTCCCTAGGAAGCCAAAAACACTGAATGCCCTTGCAAAGATTCCAGAAAGAATCTGTAATAAATAATTGGAAGGCAGCTGTATAAAGAGGTTGCAAACGGAAAGTGCTAAGGAAATAGAATCAACTTTTTTTTTAAAAGAGAAAAACACATGCTGGAAATAATCTTCAATCATCTTAAATCATGCCATGGTGTAATAACTATAATAATGCCAATCTTTGACTCATTATAAGAGTTTGTCCCACCTTGAAAACACTGATCATGCTTACATGACATATAGTGTGGATTGTGGGATTCAATATGTATACTAATTACATCCAATTTTAGCTCTCTCCACCTTCAGCTTATTGAGAAAGGGGAGAGACACAGCATTCCTAATTAGAGTTTGGAATTCCCCGGCAGAGTTATCTTGCCAGAGCATTCTGAAAATTGTCAGAAATAGGGACCATTATTACATTAGAAAAGACCTTGATGTTGGGAAAGACTGAAGGCAAAAAGGGAAGGGAGTGGCAGAAGATGAGATGGATAGATAGTACCATGGAAGCAACAAACGTGAACTTGGAAGCCATGGGTTGGTCCATGGGTTCACGATGAGTTTGACCCAACTGAATGCCTGAAAAACAAATTATTGTTAAAGATACACAGGGATGTGGCTCAGTGTGAATTTGACTTCAGGGATTTATACAATGTTTATCACTTTGAAACTATAAAGCAGAAAAATGTAAATTATTATCAAGGAAGAAAAGCTTATTGTGGAAGAGTAGAAAGAGCCGTAGACTAGGAGGTCAGGGAAATCTGCTGCTAACTTGTTTGGTATCACTTGGGCAACTCCCCTCCTCTTTCTTTCCTGGATCTCAATGTCCTCATTTGAAAAATGAAACACTTGAATTGGATAATTTCTAAGGATCCTTCCAACTCCAATATGCCACAAACAGTTCTACATGAGAGAGATCGATGTATATGTTTCCCTTCCTTCTCCGCAGAACCAACACTGCAAAAGTAACTGTAACACAAGTCCTCTTCTTCTTAATTTTTGGATTTCTACCAAAACTGGAAGAAGGAAGCTAGCTGAGTATTGGGGTACTTAGTGACAGCACCACAGAACACTGACAGGAGAATGAAGAGCAGAGGGTTGCCTCTGTTTTCTCTCTTTTCTCTGACATGCTTCTCAGTGCCTCTGCGTAGGGCATGGACCTTTAAAATCTGAACTTCACCTTTTGGCTTAAAAGATAAGGCTGAATACTTGAATCTGAGGTCTAAAAGACACAGGACAGTATGAATACTAAATTCTTCCCATCTGTAGTAACCTCTTCATTCTAGCTCAAAGGTAAAGTTTCCTTTCTACAGAAAAATTGCTGAAGCAGGGAAATGACAATGAATTGTTAGACAGGACTTCACCACACAGGAAAAGGCAATAATAGCCATATTTTACCCAGACCAATAGGCTTACCTACCTTTCTATGGCTGTCAATAAGTGATCTCTCTATGTTCATTCTACAGTTAAGTAGCTGAGTGAGTGGGTGAAATTAGGGGAACTACTACTGTGCTAAAAGGAGACATTTCTAATTTTTCCAATGTATAGTTCAGCCTTCCTCCATGCCTCCAATCAAGATGCTTCACTTGCCAAGAATAAAAGGACAGTTCTTACAGGTTTGGGAAATAATCTCACAGGCATGTCATCACTTAGAGGATGCTATTTTGCTAGGAAATACCAGGTGTTGACTGGATTATTATTATTACTACCTCTGGCCACAGTTGGACACACTGTACATTGACCCCAACATTGCGAAGTCATTTTGTTCCTCTGAGAACAGACAACAACCAACCATATATTAAGTGCTGAAGGGTATGGGTGGGTGGGGGAATATAAAGTTTAAATTAGACTCAGACCCGGCTTCTCTCATGGAACTTATAGTCTAGCTGGGGGAAGACACTAACCAAAAGAGGATAAATAGCTCTGAGATTCTAGAAGCAAAGAAGGAAGGTTTCCAGCGAATTAGTTAGATCCTCTATGAAGAGCTTATGAGAAAACAAGGACAAGAATCCCACACGATGATAAGATAGAAACAGTCTGTGATCTTTATGGATGGTGAGAATAACCATGACACCAAAAATCTGGCACCTTCAATGCATCACATTACTACTATACATAACAGTAGCAGTAATAGGTTACATTTACATGACACTTTGCAGCTACAAAGCACTTTCACGTGTGATCTCATTTTGAAGCAGTAACTTTTATTTATCTTCTAAACGGCTTATGAATGAGCAAAGTCACCCTAGAAAAATCACATAAAAGATGGTAACATTTTATAACAGCCTTAAAAATGCATGACAGTTTCTGAGCATGGAGATCCTGATGTCTCATTGTTCTCAGGTTTCTTTCTCAAACGGCTACTAGACTTTCTTTCTATCTGTATAGTTTTCTTTTGGTTCATCACCTAATGCTGTTATTTTCCTTCAGAAACCCATTCCTCCATGTTGTTGCTGTGCACACCCCACCTCATATTCCTCTCTTCTGTTTTCTCCCTTGGAGTTCCATCCTCGTGCCCTCTCCCCCATATTCCTTTGGGCTTCATTTTCCTCTCTAAGCATAAACACTCTCCTTTGTGCATCCACTCAGGTCATGCTTTCATTCCTCCTCTTTCTTTCATGGCACTCTCATTCTAGTTTCCTGGCCACCTAATTTAGCTCTCTATTTTCAAGTCTTATTAGTCTTGCACCAGAAGCACAAAGACTTGTCGTCATAACAAAGAAAGGGCGCGTTTGTAGGACCACTTCACAAACTGATTTAGCAGAAAGAGGAATACCTTGCTGCATGCTAATGGCATTTTAATGACGTTTTCTTAATACACTGGTGTTTTGAGGTTAAACTCCTTGAAGATTCCAGTTAATAGCCATATTCCATTTGGATGTGTGGGTGTTAATATAACACAATGCAGGAATATTCTAAAATAACATTTGCTTCTGCATATATGTATGAAAACTATAAAATAATTAATCTAAATTATTTCTTCATATACAATATCACCAAATCTAAAGTTCATTTTTTCCCCTCACATCACTTATTTTTTAAACAAAATCTTACTGTTGATAATAAATTTTTTGCCTAATTGCTGGCATCCTCTGTGATTAGGGCTTTCCTTAAGGAAAAACTCCAAGTAAGAGGAATGCTGTAGGCAAAGTCTGGTTCTAATGGAAGTCTCCCATAAAGGCTTAGTTCAAGTGCTACCTCCTAGCAGAAATTTTCCCCAGTCCTTCTCATTAATTAATGCTCTTTTGCTCTTCAAATTACTTCATATTTACTTAATTTTGTAAATTCCCCTTCTAGAATGTAAGTTCCTCAAGGCCAGGAGCTATTTCTGGCCCTGTTTATCCCCAGAAGCTAGCCCTTATATCATCTGCTGCACAGGAGGGTCACACCTGCAATTTTACATATTCATGTGATGTTGAAACACAATCTTTAGAACTTATTTTAGTTATAATGTCAGATATAGAGATAAAAATAGGCTTTGGGAGCCTGGATCATCCACATAACCTGGGAAGCAGGGGGGAGCAGCAGCTTGGGGTACAATGTGGGGGAGGGGGAACCCCTTCCACTTCTAAAATCTATATGATACTGAGGACCTAAGGTTTATCTGAAGTTGTTGTTGCTTAATGGTGATAATTTAGGGCAGCCCCGAGCTCAAGATCAAGAGAGATAGAATGGAAGTCAGTGACAAAGAGATACTATAGCACTGAAAGCACCGTGAGGAGCCCTGAGTGAATGTCAGGAGGTACAGAGACTTTTTGTTTAACAGATCAATGATGAATTTGAGTGGTCCTTCAACGGCGTAGACTATGACTTATTGATTCCTTCACATTCTGTGCAACTGTCTCCCTCATAAATCTTCCACATGCGGTCCACCCAATGTCTTGGTGGATGTCTTCAATATCCCTTGACATTATTTGATTGTTTTTACTTGGGGCTGAAAAATTTATCTGAAATGACAGTAATAATAATGATAATAATAACAAATATTTATAAAACACTTACTATATGCTAAGTATTTTATAATTGTTATCTCATTTGATCCTCACAACATCCCTAGGAGGTTTTATTATTCCCATTTTACAGACAAGAAAACTGAGGCAAATGATGGTTAAGTGACTTGTCCAGGGTCAAACAACTAATGAGTGTCCGAGGCTAGATTTGAACTCATATCTAGGACCTAGGAGTCATCCTCAATTCCTTCAATAGCTCATTGGTTGCCAAAGCAACAGATTGATGCAACCTTTGCGACATATCTTGAATCTTCTCCCTTCTCTCATCTGACACTGCCTGAACTACTACAATAGCTTGCTGGTAAGTATGCTTGGCTCAAGTCTCTCCCCACTCCAATCCATCCTCCATTCAGCCATTAAGGTGACTTTCCTAAAATGAGTATTTGATCATGTCATCCCCACAAACTCCTCTGCTCATTAAACAACAGTGGCTTCCTATCACCCTCCAGGAGCAAACACAAACTGTTCTGCTCAGCACTCAAAGCCCTTCATAACGTAGCCCCCTCCTACCTTTCTAGTATTTTTACACTTTACTCCTTAACAAGGTTTCTCCAGTCCAGTGACACTGGCTTCCCAGCAGTTTCATGAATAACACGCTCTATCTCTCAGGTATGGGCGTTTTCTCTGGCTTAATGCTATCCCTCCTTAAATCAGCCTGGCTTTCCTTCAGTCAAAACTGAAATCCCATCTTTTACGAGAAGCCTTTCCCAACCAATCTTAACTTTAGTCTCTTATGCCTGTTAAATATCTTCTATTTATCTTGTATATGGCTTGCTTTGTATAATTTTTTTTTTGCACTGTTATTAGACTGTAAAGCTTCTTGAGATCTGGAACTATCTTTTGACTCTTTTTATCCTTTGCACTTAGCACAGTGCCTGTCATATAGAAGGTGTTTAATAAATGTTTATTGATTGATCCTTGGACAGAATGTATATAATGACATATTTATGTCTGTGTCAATATTTTTTTTTTAACTTCTCAAGGCCATCCAAGAGTGTAAAAGGGAGTAGAGCGTTTCCCTGGTACAGAGTCTGAAACCAGGAAATGAGACTAGAGATACGTATAAACAGAAGAAATGTCCAAACACAACAAAGAAATACTTTGTGGTCAAGAGATACCCAAGAAGTAAACAGAATAAAAGGGTAATTCTACATTAAGTACAAGAAACATCTTATTTTTTAAAAAAATCAGTTTGGCTACAAACATCCTTAGGATGGCTGGAAGAAATAAAATAGGAGAAAAGGTATTTTATAAATGAAATAATATTTCTGGAAGGAAGAACTGGAAGGAAAATAAAAAGCTGAGGAGAGAAAGTAAAAAACCTTATCCAAGTAGTAGATTGAATTAGAATGAAGTGAACAGAACTCAAGGACCTCATGAAGTAAGAAGAAGTATTACTAAAAAAAAATCAAAAGATTGACAAAGGAGAAGAAAATGTAAGGTATTTTAATATCATAAACTGACCTAGAAAAAATGTCATGGTAAGATTATTTAAGAATAATCAGACTTCCTAGAAACCATAACCAAACAAAAAACTTGGGATAAAATATTCAGAAAATCACACAAATTTGATAATGATGCTGGGTATTATTTTAATCTAAGACTGACAAAAAAGTTAAACAGTACAGATCCAAATACAGACAGATTTTGGGGATATTCCATTGGAAATTTCCCTCTAATTTGGCACTTAACCATTAATAACTGTTTTTAGGTCCAGCCATTCAATCAGTTTTGAATCCATTTAATTGTGCTATTGGCTAGGCCATATATCTTCATGTTATCCATAAGAATATCATGGATGACATTGTCAAATCCATACAAACTCTTCAATGGCCTACTGTGTACCACAGGAACTCCATCTTTTCCTTGTTAACTTGGAATTTTTTGAATTTGGCAAGAAGTTGGTTCTGGTATAGGAACTGGAGGATGGTCTGGACCAATTTGGCCTGCTGAGCAAGATCATAAATGCAATGAGAATATCATCGAGATAAACGACCACCACTGGCCCAATGAGTTTTGAATCAGTGGATTAATGAACTTCTGAAACACAATAGCAGAATTGCACAAGACAAATATCATAACCCAATATTCCTTTTGTTATGTCTTTGTATAGAGACTAGGCTGGATGTACTCAGAGATTTAATTTGGTGAACTTCACTATCCTTGCTAACCAGTCTATCAGGTTTTATGTACTGAGGTAACAGCAGTTCTGTATAGTGATTGCATTCAAGCTTCTATAGCTATGGTGGAGTCATTATTCTTTATTTTCCATTTTCATAAATAGCACCAGTTTTTTTTAATGCAATTTATTTATTTAACATATTTGGTTTTCAGCATTGATTTTCACAACATTTTGAATTACAAATTTTCTCCCCATTTCTACCCTCCCCCCACTCCAAGATGGCTTATATTCTGGTTGCCCTGTTCCCCAGTCAGCCCTCCCCTCTATCACCCCCCTCCCCTCTCATCCCCTTTTCCCTTCCTTTCTTGTAGGGCAAGATAAATTTCTACGCCCCATTGCCTGTGTATCTTATTTTTTAGTTGCATACAAAAACTTTTTTTGTTTTTGAACATCTGATTTTAAAACTTTAAGTTCCAAATTCTCTTCCCTCTTCCCTTCCCAACCACCCTCCCTAAGAAGTTGAGCAATTCAACCTAGGCCACACATGTATTATTATGTATAACCCTTCCACAATACTCATGTTGTGAAAGGCTAACTACATTTTGCTCCTTCCCAACCCATCCCGCTTTATTGAATTTTCTCCCTTGACCCTGTCCCCTTTCCAAAGTGTTTGTTTTGATTACCTCCACCCCCATCTGCCCTCCCCTCCATCATCCCCCCACCTTTTATTTTTTTTTTTATCTTCCTCCCTCTTCTTTCCTGTGGGGTAAGATACCCAACTGAGTATGTATGGTATTCCCCCTCAGGCCAAATCTGATGAGAGCAAGGTTCACTCATTCCCCCCTCACCTGCCCTCTCCCCTCCTCCCATAGAACTGCTTCCTCTTGCCACCTTTATGCGAGATAATCCACCCCATTCTATCTCTCCCTATCTCCCTCTCTCAGTATGTTACTCTCTCATCCCTTAATTTCATTTTATTTCTTTTAGATATCTTCCCTTCATCTTCAACTCACCCTGTGTCTGCTCTCTCTCTTTTACATATATATATACATATATACATATACATAGATATAAACACACACATATATATACATACATACACATACATACATATACACATAGATATATACATACATACACATTCACTTATATATATACATAAACATATACACATACACATATACATATATATACACACACACATATATACATATATATATATATATATATATATATATATATATATGGATATTCCCTTCAACTACCCTAATACTGAGGTCTCATGAATCATACACATCATCTTTCCATGTAGGAATGTAAACAAAAGAGTTCAACTTTAGTAAGTCCCTTGCAATTTCCGTTTCTTGATTACCTTTTCATGCTTCTCTTGATTCTTGTGTTTGAAAGTCAAATTTTCTATTCAGTTCTGGTCTTTTAACTGAGAAAGCTTGAAAGTCCTCTATTTTATTGAAACTCCATATTTTGCCTTGGAACATGATACTCAGTTTTGCTGGGTAGGTGATTCTAGGTTTTAATCCTAGCTCCATTGACCTCCGGAATATCGCATTCCAAGCCCTTCGATCTCTTAATGTAGAAGCTGCCAGATCTTGGGTTATTCTGATTGGGTTTCCACAATACTCAAATTGTTTCTTTCTGGCTGCTTGCAATATTTTCTCCTTGATCTGGGAGCTCTGGAATTTGGCAACAATATTCCTAGGAGATTTCTTTTTGGGATCTATTTGAGGAGGTGATTGATGGATTCTTTCAATTTCTATTTTGCCCTGTGGCTCTAGAATATCAGGGCAGTTCTCCTTGATAATTTCCTGAAAGATGGTATCTAGGCTCTTTTTTTGATCATGGCTTTCAGGTAGTCCAATAATTTTTAAATTATCTCTCCTGGATCTATTTTCCAGGTCAGTGGTTTTTCCAAGGAGATATTTCACATTGTCTTCCATTTTTTCATTCCTCTGGTTCTGTTTTATAATATCCTGATTTCTCATAAAGTCACTAGCTTCCACTTGCTCCAATCTAATTTTTAAAGTAGTATTTTCTTCAGTGGTCTTTTGGACCTCCTTTTCCATTTGGCTAATTCTGCCTTTCAAGGCGTTCTTCTCCTCATTGGCTTTTTGGAGCTCTTTTGCCATTTGAGTTAGTCTATTTTTTAAGGTGTTGTTTTCTTCAGTGTATTTTTCAGTATTTTTTTGGGTCTCCTTTAGCAAGTCATTGACTTGTTTTTCATGGTTTTCTCGCATCCTTCTCATTTCTCTTCCCAATTTTTCCTCTACTTCTCTAACTTGCTTTTCCAAATCCTTTTTGAGTTCTTCTATGGCCTGGGGCCAGTTCATGTTTTTCTTGGAGGCTTTGGTTGTAGGCTCTATGACTTTGTTGTCTTCTTTAGGCTGTATGTTTTGGTCTTCTTTGTCACCAAAGAAAGAATCCAAAGTCTGAGACTGAATCTGGGCGCGTTTTCGCTGCCTGGCCATATTCCCAACCAACTAACTTGACCCTTGAGTTTTTCAGTGGGGTATGACTGCTTGTAGACTAACGAGTTCTATGTTCTACGTTTGGGGGGGAGGTGCCAGCTCTGTCAGAGCCGCACTCCTCCTTCCCCAAGGACCCCCAGTCCAGACTGGGCTTAGATCTTCAGCAGGCTGTTGCACTCCTGCTCTGATCCGCCACTCAATTCCTCCCACCAGGTGGGCCGGGAGCGGGAAGTAACAACAGCTGTAGCTGCCCCACCTCCGCTTCCCCCGGGGCTGGAAGCTGAACCGCGAACTCCTTCCACTCCTTCCACTCCCGCAGCTTTTCCCACTAACCTTCTCCGCAGTCTTTGGTGTTTGTGGGTCGAGGGGTCTGGTAACTGCCGCAGCTCACATATTCAGGGCTCTAGGGCCCCCTCCGCCCGGCTTCTGGTCTGGATGGTCCAAGTCGCTCAGGCTGGGCTCTGCTCCACTCCGTTCCCAGCTCCCAGCTTCGTGTGGAATAGACCTCACCCAGAGACGATCCAGGCTGTCCTGGGCTGGAGCCCTGCTTCCCTCTGCTGTTCTGTGGGTTCTGCCGTTCTAGAATTGGTTCAGAGCCATTTTTTATAGGTTTTTGGAGGGACTCGGGTACGGAGCTCACTCTAGTCCATGCTTACCAGCCGCCATCTTGGCTCCGCCCCCCCTAGCACCAGTTTTTTATAAAGATTCTTAGGAAAAAATCTTCAACATTTCCACCAGGAACTTGTTGGTAAGTAAGGCTTACCAACCCTTACTGTCAGGAAGATGTTCCTAAATTCTTATGTGCCAAAGGTCATTTTGTATATGGAGAAGCATATATTATACTATTCAAATTTTCAAGATTAAGACTTTTCATCCTTTCTTCCAATCTAAAAAAAATCACAAATTCACAATTTATTTTCCAAAATAGTTAAAGTTTTGGTATTTTATCCTGTCTGAAAGGCTTACCATTCAATAATAACAGTGTCTTCATGTAGAAATAAGTCCAATATGCACTGATTCAATAGGAACAGGTTTTTTTTAAAAGAAAGCTTCATTGTCTTAATGGATAAAGTACAGGACTAGGAGTCAAAGGTTTGGTTTTTATAACCAATTACATGGTCATTTGAAGAAGCAGTGTTTCCTGGAGAACAATGAAGATGATAATAATTTTCCTTCTGTAATATTTAAAAGGCAAAATATATAAAGGCTATGATTTTCTTTGAGAACTCTGCCATGTTATAGTGAAATACCATTCAACAGAACCCAAATAACCAAGATTCTCAAATAACCAGATCTGAGCGTGTGTTCACTCTGCAAGCTAAGGTCCTAGTTCCAAAGTAAGTGGTATATAAGGTATCAAGGCAGGAACTAAGCTATGGAGAAACATGATGAAGGAAAGGTTGCTAATACTTAGACCAACATAAACACCGTTTGGTTGCTAGCCATGCTCTAACATTTATACTGACCCCACATGATCCCAGAGTCGGTAGAGCTGAAGTAGGTACAGGCCGAGCTTAAGTATTGTCATTATGTGGCCCCAAATATGGGAACTAGAGGTGAAGGACCTGGTAGGCAAGCTAGTCATTACAGACTGATTGTAATGGAAGGTTAATGGTATTCCATTAAACTGATTTGTAATTTTATAGATTCCTTTTAATTAAATCCATTAAATGCTTTGCTCTATGGGGCAGAACTAGCAACAACTGGTGGAAACTGCAAAGGCAAATTCAGGCTTGACATTAAAGAGAAAAGACTATATCAGGAGGAAGTAGATTTTCCCTCACTGGAGATCTTCAAGAAAAAGCTGGATAATTATTTGTTGAGAATTTTGTAGTGAGGATTCCTTTTCACATTTAGGCTGGAGAAGATGGGTTTTTGAGATCACTTTCAAATCTAAAAAGTTTTATGAAATAATTTTAAAAATTGAATTATGGATTGAATACAGTACAAGATCCACTGAGATACAAAAAGTTTTGAGTTAAAATACAATAGCTAGATAAGCACTTTGGCCTTCCCATCACAATACATGTAAGCAGTTTGTGTGTATGTTCATTCTAAAGCTTGGGGCGCAGTCTTCTCAGAGGAAGTAGGCCCCAGGTAGCATGCCAAGGCAAGGACTCCCTTTTCTGAGATAAGGTTATAGATACTCTGTTTGGATGAACACAAAAAGCAAATCTGAAGAAGCATATTCAAAGTGTGGACAAGAGTCTACATCCTTGTTGGACCTGTGTCCCTCCCACATGTCATGTTGGTTAAGTGCGCACCTATGTGGATGATGTCAAACGGGGGATGGTGTGCAATGTGAACGTGAGACAGGGAGAAAGGAATTAATGGCATCCAAGTCCAAGGCAGTTCACCTCCTGCTGTGGAAGCTGGACCGTGGCAGCCAGGCAGTGCCAAACAGGCATAGCATGGGGGATTTTACCTGTCCCCAATTTCAGTGCTGGGGGCTACAAAGAGCACAAAGCTCAATGGAAGTTTAGATCATGCATAAACTGCATAGAAATAAGTAGGGCTGCACAACAGAGGAAGTAATTCACACGGATCCAAGCAGAGGAGAAGCCCTAGTGCAGGGATGCTGTTTGTGGAATGACAAACAAAAAATCCAAGTTTGGACAGAAAGACTCTAAGAATTAAAAACAAAATTATTTTACTTAGTTCTTGGTAGGAACTGAACTGAGATCTAAACTTTCAAGATAGCTCTCACCTCTGGGCTAGAAGACCAGAGAGAAAAGTGGTTTTTAGCCCTCATAGAGTTGGGATGTCTGTTTCTTTTGGGAATGGCTGTATATGGGGATCAAACAGAATGCATAGTCCAGGGCTATCTACATTCAGGTTAGATAAATATAATGCTTGCACTCTACATTCAACATTGATTAGAGCATGTCCTTGAATTAGAGATGAATCGATAAGGCACACAACTAGTGGCAAAAATATTAAGAGCAAGATGGCGGCCAAGTCATGATATGACTGGTAGAAACATTAACACACAATTACTGGCATACTGGGTACCTGCTATAAAACTACAGAATAAGAGAATCTTAGAGTTGAAAAATATTTGAAAGGTCAACTAGTTCAGTCCTTTGCCTGCTGCATAAATCAAGTCAATCTCCCTTGTCAAATGCCAGTCAACCAAAGAAATGATACTGCACAAACAAAACAGAATTTGTGGCAAAGCAATTTGATGTGTATGTTTTTCTTACATTCAACTCTTCCTCTCTGTGAATGATACAGATAACATATATAAATTAAGAGGAAAAAATGTAAAGAAAAACCAAGAAAGAACTGAATCTGTTCTTATTTTCCTGTAGCCACTATTACAATATTTATGATAGAAATTTATACTTAGAAACAGAAAACTTTTATTTTTTTTTAAGATATTGTGAACAAAACCTGGACTCTGATGCTGATTCACTCCACGGCTTCATTATTGTTACTGAGCACCCACTAGGTGATGATGATGATGATAGTGAGGAAGAAGGAGGAAGAGGAAGGGGAGACTATAAGGATGACAACACTGATGGCTTCAGTATTCATGTGAACAATCCCAGACTAGGTACTGACGGAGATGCAAAAGTAAACATGACCTGTCTTTGTCCTTAGAACACCTGCAGTCTAGTAAGGGCTATGGTATCACATGCACACAAATATACACACATATACATGCACAAACACATATATACACACATATAAATTGGAATATGATAATCATATTATTTAGAAAATGATTATATGCATAAGGGGAAATATAAAACGTGATAAGATGAATACTTTCAGCTTTGAGTGTGGGGGCAAAAGATCAGGGAAGACTTCCTTTATAATGATAATGGTGGCTGACAGTCATTTAAAGTTTTCAAAGCACTCTACATAGATTCTATCATTTGGTCCTCATAGCAATTCTCTGAAGTATGTCCTGTAAGCATCATTAGCCTATTATATATTATAATAATATATGGTTACATATTATTATACAGACTATAGGTTCATAAATTTTTATCTGGAAGGGACCTCAAAGGTCATTTAATCCACTTCCTCATTTAACAGATAAGGAAGCAGAAGCTCAGAGTTTACGTTACTAGTCCATGGTCACACAGCAAGGGTCAGAAAGTGGTACTTGAGCCCAGGGCTCTTCTGATTTCAAGTCTACTACTGGTCCCCCCCTTGCTGATGCTGTTGCTTCTCTCTCCAATTATTATATCCTTAAAACACCACATAGCTAATTGATTGGTATAGTGGGCCAAGGAATATTCTATTATTAGACCCAGATTGTACTCTAACCTTGACCAGCTCCTTGTTTATCTGGCTCCCAGGCCACAGAATTACAGGAGGAGAAACAGAATGTGGCTGAATCCCCAGAAACCGTGACCTCGTATCAACTCTAACTTGCCACATCCCCATTAGTTTTCCTTCTGTGAAACATGAAAATCACCTGATTATTAGTAGCACTTGACACACAGCCAGGTATGCTCTAAGACCTCTTTCTCCTACACCTAAAAACAGAATGGGCTGGGGTTTTGAAGCCTTTTACTTCTTTTTCATCAGGTCACAGGAAAAATAATGAGTATAGACAGTAGATAATATGGCAGTGTGCATTCCAAGCACATCATTAAATTTCAGTGATGAAACAAATCAAAGGAAAATCGGGTTAAAAACAACAACAACCAGGTTCAGGTGTAGATTCCATGATGGTGCTGCCCTCCTTTTGGATTTTTAAATGGTGCTGTGCAGCTTGAAACAAAAACAAAAGGGCTTTCATTCAGCAATTTAACTCAGGAACCTGATCAAAAAAAGATCATTTGCTCCCAAATTTGAAACCCAAATAGGACAAAAGAAATTTGAGAGTGAAGTTCAAGGAAAAGGAGGAAAAACAACTGTCCGGTCTTTGCATCTTCTGCTTAGTTCACTGGGCTTCCACCACTTCACCCTCGAGGGAAAAGCTAATGGCATTGACCTTGAGATTGCCTCTGTTCCACCCTAGCAGTGTACACAGCTGGCAGCCAAGGTAACCTCCTGAACTTCACCCCCTTTTGGCATACTCCCTTAGTTCATCCAGGACGCACAGCTGATTGAAAACAGAGGAAGGCGGGCACTGTGCACAATGACCCCTGACACTGCAGGCCTTTTCTTCAGCTCCTCTCTGCTCTCAGCCAATGGGTGGGCTCACTGGGTTGGCTGCCATAGTAACCGAACGACGGGGCTCTGCAGCATCCTGAACAGATGTCACATGAGCCGAGATGAATGTGATGGGGGTGAGGAGGGAGGGGGAGGGGCACACATTCTGTGTTAAATGTTCCCACCAGAGGGAGTGAGTCATTCCTGAAACAAGTGCAAAGCTGTAATATCAGTTTGCTTGCTTTCTTCTTCCTTTTTGTGTGTGTGTGTGTGTGTGTGTGTGTGTGTGTTTGTGCTCTTCACCAAGTTTGAAACACACACACACGCACACGCGTACACACCCTGGCCTTTCCTGCCTTTGAGACAGGTGCTTGAGTTTCCCTAGCTTTGGGGAGAACATGAAAGCCACGATTTTGTTTAAACTCTAAATGAACATCTCTCCTCCATTATGAGAATTCGAGCAGCCATCCTGCTGCCATTTAAGAACAGGCTGGAGCCATCATGCCACATGGAGCTGCAGCCGAGTCAATTGGCATTTTAAAGCCAAATGTACTGACTAGGTATGCTCACAATAGATTTTCCTCCAATTTTAGTGCTACTTCCTTAAAATGGAGATGCACACAATTGCTGTTTCTCAGATCTTATGATTCCTAGAGTCATTTTATTGATTCACTCAAGTCAAGGGTTATCATCTTCTGAAGGAAACAACAAAGACCCTTTCTTTAACTCCAGATTGTCTTCCTCCATACAAAAACATTGCTTTAAAATATTTCCTTTAACCTTCCCCTGGAATTAACCAGAGTGCACCTACCTATATTTCACAAAATTAACTGGTAAATTTGTTATTGAAACGAGATGCTTTGTAGACCTAGTTCCCATTGTCTTATTATATGAATCAGATAAGCAAGCGAGGGAAATGAAAATGTTCCCCCCTCCTAATCGGAGAGATGAGATGTAGTTTATACACAATAGAAATAAAAAATGTTACTAATATTCACTTTGACCTCGTTTTTAATTCTATATCACACTGAAGACAATTATAATGTACATCTCTATTTGTAATATGTAAACACTCAGTTGTGGTCCTGGCATATAACATGGTTTGTAAACAATGGAGTAACCTATCAATTCCCCCACACAGAAACAAAATTTCCTGTCAAGCCCTTGCAAAGATACCAGTGATCATTATCACTTACGAAACACCATCTTAGGGGAATACAGTGAACTTGATTATAAAGAAAGTTATTTGGCAAAGCGTGAATCTCTGCAATGCCAAAACAAGCTCATTAACCATAACTCCCTGGTACTATGCTACTGTGTACAGCAGGTTTCCTCTGCTGTGGAGATGTGCAAAGACCACTAGAGGGCAATAATACAAATGAGGTTTTTCATTTGGACAAGATTTTGCTTTACAGCTTAATAACATGTAAGCCCTTATTGTGAACTTCTCCCCTCACCCATTAATCAACAAATCTATAGACTTGATAGAGATTTTTTCCTTTAAAAATGTACATTAAATAGCCATTTGCCTATATTCTACATAGTAGTTAACAATAAATAAAAACAAAGTCACTTGGATGCAACTAACTCGTTAAAATCTCGAGTATACAAATTCCTACTTCCTGGGACAGGCTAGTTTTAAGCATTTATTGCAAATGTTCCAATTTCAGGTTCTTAATAAACTCTTTAATAATATCACAAAGTCACTAGAGGGGTATGTGTTGAACAATGGATTTAAAATATCAGTTCCTCCATCCAATAAATGGAAATTTTTCTCAAATCCTTGCAATGACATCATCGATCTTCCTTAGCAAGCAGCATGCTAAGTAATTTGTAATGAACTTAAGGGTCATAATTCCACTGTAAACTTCCTAACCTGACTAAATTGGTACTGTGTGTTCAGTTCTGGGTACAATATTTTGGAAGGACACAAATTGAAGTATGCTCTGAAAGGATGAAAAAGATGATGTGGAAGCTGGATAATAAGCCTAGATATTAGCTAGTCATTTGACAAAGTATTTTATGCTATTACTGTGAAAAATATGAGGAGATGTGGACCCGATGATACCATAATTAAATGGATTCAAGTAGTTACCCATGATTCAAAGTTAACTTGGAAGGAGATCTCCAGTGGAGTGCCCCAGGAGTCTGTGCTTGGCTCGATGCCGTTTAACATTTTATTAGTGACTTGGATAAGGACATACATAGCTTTTTGAAGCTAGGACTTAACACACTGAATGACAGTCAGGGTCCAAGGGTTCTTGACAGGCTGGGACACTGGACTGAAATTAGTAAGATGATATTTAAAAGAGATAAATGTGAAGTCTTATACTTAGGCTTAATAAATCAACTTCATAGCAGAAGATAAATAAGGCATGAATTATAAAAAACAGTTTCTCTGTAAACATCAATATTTCAGTGGACTTTAACTCAGTAAAAGTCAACAGTATGAGATGGAAGGCCAAAAAAGCCATATGATGTTAAGCCATATTAAGAAAAATGGCTTCCAGGAATATGGAGGTGATAGTTCTGCCGTACTCCACTCTATTCTGGTCAGATCACATCTGGAGAATCCTTTTCAGTTCTGAGCACCACAGTTTGGGAAGGACATGGATAAATAAAGACAGAGAACCTATTTTCAATCCTATCTGAGGGAATCAGAGAAAACTTATGGAGGAGGTGGCATTTAATCTGAGGTAATATTTCCAAGTGAATATACATGAAAAGGAAAGCATTCCAGGACTATGAAATGATAAGAAAAAGAGGCAGGAAAGTATAGGTTTTTTCCCCACCACATAGATGAGCACTTTAAGTATGGGGATAAAACTGGTTTTTACTTATGTTTCTTACACATGGTATAATTGTTCTTTGAATGTGATGAGGAATGGGAAGAGGGAGCCAAGATGGCAGAGTGAAATGAGCCCTTTTGTTGAGTTTTCCCAATATATACCCTTCTAATCAATTTTAAAAAGTGCATCAAACCAAATTCAGAGCAGGAATGCCAACAAAAAGTCACAGTGAGTCATTTTCCCAGTCTAGGGCAGCTAAGGAGAACAGAAAGAGATGTCTGTGGACACCGATATGGGGGAGGGCCATCAGCACAGCCGGGTGGGCCTTGGAGATGGTGGCAGTGGCAGCTGTAGTGGAGCTGGGAGTGCCCAGCTCCAGCACCCAGGGATGGTAAGGAGACTGAACAACTGGTCAGAAAGAGATTCCAGGGGACCTCTATGCTAGCACTGGGTGCAAGATCAGGCATCATTTAGAAACTCCATTTCCTATTACCCAGTTCTAGGTCATAGTTCCAGGGCAGAGAGGAGCAGCTGTGGTCACAAAGGGGTAGGTACCCTAGTTAGGTAAAGACTGGAATATAGACCAAGAGACAATGACCAGAATTCTCCTTGGATCACACCACCTTAGGAGCACCAAAAACTTTCAGGACCCCAGACCTAAACTGTGAAAGCAGCAGGACATAAAAATCAAAAGATCAGACCAGATATTCTACCCACCCACCCCCAGAAGTGAGCAGAATCCAACTCTAATATAAAGCCCAAGTAGGCTGGAAAAAAATGAGCAAAAAAGAATCTGACAATGAAAAGCTACTATGGTGAAAGGGAAGCTCAAGATACAAACTCAGAAGACAGTGGCTTGAAAATCTCTCTCTCTCTCTCTCTCTCTCACACACACACACACACACACACACACACACACACACATAGCATTTATAAAGCACCTATTATGTGCCAGGCTAACCTTTATGTAACACCTACTGTGTGCCAGGCACTGTGTTAAGTGCTTTACAAATACCATCATATTTGATTCACACAACTATGGGAGATAGGTGTTATTATTATTCCCATTTTTACAGATGAGGAAACTGAGGCAAACAGAGGTTAATGAGGTCACACAGCTAGTAAGTGTCTTAATTTGAACTCAAGTCTTCCTGACTCTAGGTCCAATGCATCACTTAATTGCCTCTTGGATAGTCATAAAGACAAACAAATGGGAGTTATATTCCAAACTCCAAAACTGTTCAATGAGAGGTGATAATCAGTAGAAAGCACATTGTGCAGGAATTGTAGGAAGATGCAGATTAAAAGGACAGACAAATATAAATACATATCCACTAATGATCTAAGGAATACACATTTCCAAAGCCACCAGAAGAGACTAATTTTTTTTAATGGAAGGAGGTACTATGGGATTTCCATATTAAACAACAGAAGGCATAAATAGACCAGAGGCATTTGGCCATAAGTCCTGACAAAGATGTAACATTGTCTGTTGGGATTCCAGTTTGATTACTCCATTTTCTAGTCGCTTGAGAGTTGTTGGCATCATCTTCTGGGGATCAGAAAAAAACAAGGGAGGGTGGGGAGACAAAATAGGAGAAAGCAGCAAAAACAAAATGAGATCAGTAGTGGTCAGAAGGACTAAGATGTCTGCCAGGAATGGAGGCCTGTGAATGGGTAATTACCAGGGAGCAATAAATGGAGGACAAAGCTGAGGAAAGTAATGAAGCAGGAAACTGGGACAGAAGGGAGACCATTGAAGGCTCAGACAATAAGGAGGACAGCATCAACACGGAGGATGGAACTACCCTCTTTCTGAAGCCCTAGCCAAGAAAACACTGTAAAGCATGAGGATGATATGGGTTCCTAGGGGAAAAACTGGCTCATCAAAAAGTGTGTGAGTGTGAGTGTGAGTGTGTGTGTGTGGGGCGGTTGCGTGCATGTGCCCGTGCGTGTGTTGGGGGTGAGGTGTAAATTGTGTTCCTTATAAAAACTCTATTTTTTTGAAGTGTTGTCATCCTTACTGCTTGTAAGGAAATCTGATGGTCACCCTTATGAAAGTCCCAGATATCTTATTAGGAAGCGCTTAATTTCTTAAGTTTCGTCTGAATGGGGGCAATAAACCGGAGAAGTGAGAAGTCCTTAGAGTGTACCTAGGGTCTTTCTGTCCGGAGGGAACTTCTATCATGAAGATTACATTGTAATCTCCTAGAAGGCAGGGAAATATGTCTAATATTTCTTTTATAGTCCATACAACAATGAGTTTGTCTATAGCTCTCCCATTCTCCACAATGCAGATAGAAAATCATTAATTTCTTCCATAATAACGATTCTTTATACCAAAAGGAACCAAAGAAAATACTATAGATGACATTATAATCAGAACAACAAAACTGTTTTTATGGGTTACCAATGGGAACACAGGAATATCATTTCAATTTAAAGTGTTAAGAAACCCTTCTTTTGTAATCACCATTGACTGCTACTGGTATTCTGCCGGGGACTTTAACGATCTGTTAGCCAGAACCCTAGAATGCCTCACTTCTTGGACTGCTTGATTGCCTACTAGCTAATCCTCAACTCCAAGTTGCCCCATCGATCATCCAATCTCTCCTCTCCTATTCCATGGCTGCTGAGTGTTGATGGAGAAGATAACAAAACCATGCTGTCATAGAATATAAATCTCAAAACCTCAGCTGGGCTTCCAGGTTGGGTTAGCAATTCTTCTCCATCCATACTGATTCACCATCTCATTCTATACAGTGACTCTTCCAAGCTTTTACCTCTCCTCTGAAGCCCCTAACCACACTTCTGCAAACACATATTTATGTATGGCTTAGTCTCTTTCTTTGATGGAAATTGATCCTCTCCTCTCCAATGCCTCAAAAGATTTCAGCTTAATCCCCCAAAGCTGCCCTATAATCATATATCATAGATTTAGAGAAAGAAGTGATCTTGAGGTCATCTAGTCCAATCCCTTCAGTTTCTAGATGGAGAAACTGCAGTTCAGGGCTGGGAAATCACTTGTCCAAGGTCACAAAGGTGATAGGTCCTCTGGATGCAGTTTCTTTCCTATATCTGAGACTAAGACTAATTCCTCTACCTGAGCCCTTACTTGCAATCCTGTGTACCTCTTCCAGGACCTTCCTCCTGCTATCATCCTCTCATACATGGATCAGCTCCTCCCTTTCTACTGCTTCCTTGCAATATGTTGACAGACATGTTCAGGTCTTCCCAATCCTAAAACAAAAAAAAAACCTTCCCTTGACTTTTCTACCTCCATTCATTCACTCACTCACTCATTCATTATTTCTAACTCTGACGCATTTCTCACTGTTGTTTGCTGTTAACCCTTTGTTCTCAAAGAGGACCAAGGACATCATGAGGGTTACGTCTTCATTTCCACATGATGTAGATTTTTCACCATACAGCTCACAAAATGACCACTAAAATGACAGCATACATTATG
This sequence comes from Trichosurus vulpecula, assembly GCF_011100635.1. Classification (NCBI taxonomy): domain Eukaryota; kingdom Metazoa; phylum Chordata; class Mammalia; order Diprotodontia; family Phalangeridae; genus Trichosurus; species Trichosurus vulpecula. Next base: position 292,967,273 of record NC_050575.1, on the reverse strand, counting down.
TGGCATGGTGATTTGTCTCTCACCTGTTCTGATTTTCTAGCAAAAAGTCATTGTCTCCCGGGTTGGCCAGAGGTCCGCTCCATCCCTGACAGCTGTCCCTTCCTTTCTCACCCTAATGCATACATAGCCAACTGCAGAGATGTTTAACCCTTTCATAACTCAGCTGGTTGACCTGGAGGTAACAATGTTACTATTGTCAATGTTGAACAATGCAATAATAGCAACTGTAACATTATAGAAAGAAACAAAGCGGGGATAATGATTACTAGGCTGAAAGTGTCAACAAACCCTGAAGGAACTGGAGAACAGCAAAGAACTCACTGCTAGGAATTGAAGATCAACAGAACAAGCAGCTATGTAGTAGAGAGAGTGCTGGGTTTGGATTCAGATCATCCGGTTCAAATCTCACCTCTGATGTTTATCACTTGAGTGACTCTGGGAAAGGCATTTAAATTCCCTTTGCCTTGGTTTCCTCATCTGTAAAATGAGGATGGGGTGGAAGGGCTAGCCTAGGGCCTAAGGTCCTTTCCAGCTCTCTCTATGTGATCCGGTGATAGTCTAAATATTAAATCCAGCAATTCACCAGTCAGCAAGTCACTAGATCTCGGGGTTGGGCAAGAAGATGCCATATGATATCGGGAGCAACAGTTTAAAAACTAGGAGGATCAATAGAAAGCAAAGTCAGGCAAGCAATATGGTGGGGGGGCAGTAAGAAGGGGTAAACTTCAAAATATGATGAGTCAGAGCATCATCCCAAGATATCATCCATCATTCTGATGCATAACAATGTTACCCGCATTCTCCAACCCCCAATCGTGAAAGTAATTAGGTATGGTTCTCAACACTTAAACTGTACACTGGAAATTTTTTTAAAAAGTCCTTAGATTCAGATTGACTTTGTGAAAATCTGGTCTATTAGTGAAAGATTTTTAAAGCACTTGTAAAAGTCAAAGAGAAGTAGTACTGCAACAGAAATCACAAATATCTTTCCATTCATTGATAATAACATAGTAAACCTAGTAGACAGATTATTTTAAAGGCACAAAACCAGAAACACACAAGGGTCTAATCTTTTTCTTTCTCTTCACAGCCACACAGTTCAGTGACATCATTGAACAACCAAGTGCTTGGCATAATCTTCTATAAACCTTGTAAACAGAACTCAGTTATGGATGAGAAGAAAGTCAACAGTACGGCTAAGTCCACTTCTTGGCTTAAAGCAGTTGTAGCCCCCACTGGTGAAATGCACAGGTCTGAAGAAGGCCTTGTACACACATCATGAGCCAGTCTTACCCAACAACCAACTTGTATGCTGCTCACTCTTACCTTCTGGTAAGCCTCTTTGGACTGAAGAGCTGCTTCTGCCTGTTCTGGAGTGGTTGGGAAGATAGCGGAACGGTACCTGCTGCCAAAGTCATTACCTTGACGCATTCCTATAAAGAAAAAACATAAACACAGAGTGATTGGGACTGAATAGGTGACACTGCCAATGCCAAGGTGACTTGATTTTAGTAGGGTGGCATGGTAAGATGCAACTTAGCATAATGGAAAAAGCGATAGGCTCAGAGTTAGGAGTCTGGGGATCCTAGCACAAACTAGTTATGTGACATCCTGAGCTCATGAATCTTACATTCCAGTGAGGTGTTGAAGCAAATAAAAAATGTCTGTGATAAAAATAATGCAAGATAGGTATTATGAATGGTCAGTGGAGAGAAGTTATAATGGAGAGAAGTTATTAGAGTATTTTATAGCCAACTGGGATAGAAGAAGGGAATAGATGAGGACTTTGGAGAACAGCTTAGAAGGATGGCATGGATACATGATAAAATAGTAATGAGGGACTAAGGGACTTAAACTACCCTGACATCTGCTAGAACTTTCCTTCTCCTCTCCCTCTCTTCTCCTCTCCTCTTCTCTTCTCCTCTCTTCTCTGCCTCTCCTCTCTATCTCCTCTTCTCTCCTTTCTTCCTTTCCTCTCCTCTCTTTCTCTCTTCCTCTCCTCTCCTCTGTTCTCTGCCTCTCCTCTCCAAGCCTGACTAAAAACAACGAGGAACTGGGTTACTTGTAGAAATGATAGACACCATGGAAGGAAATGATACTCCATCCTAGAATTCTTATACAGAAGAAAAAAAGCTGGGCACTGCCTGATATCCTTCTTAGACATGAAGATAGTAGATTTCAAAGGTTCAGAGAAAAGACAGGAACACAGTCTTTAATTTTAAAGGGGAAGAGAGTAGAGGGGAGAAAGGAAGATCTCAAGACTCAAATTGTGAAGACATAAAGAGAAACAATTCTAATGGGGAAAGGAAAAGGGAATTTTCTAAAAAAAGATTTGTGTATGCACAAGAGACTATGACCACCTTATATTTCAAAAGGACATGTAAAGAACATAGAATCATTGTCAGATAATGGAGAACAAACACAAAAGCATGGTACTGTCTTGTGAGATTAGTATAAAGAGTGCTGAAGTTTAGAATGAGTGGAAGCTGATAAGTAAAACTAAGGATAACAAAAGGGGCTTATTTTGTTTTAAAATATATTGAAGAGACAGAACTAGCACTCAGTGTGGATTGGATGAAGATAGATTATGATGAGGATAATGACAAAAACAGATAACATTTATATCGAACTTTAAGGTTTCCAAGCACTGTATATATATTATTTTATTTAATCCTCACAACACCCCTGGGAAAGTAGGTGCTATTACTTTGTCCATTTTATGGAGAAAGAAACTGGCAAGAGAGGTTATGTGGCTTTCCTAGGGTCACAAAACTAGCAAGTATCTCAGGCAGAATCTGAATTTCTGGTTATCCTGTATCCAAGTACAGGGCTCTGTCCAATATACTGCCCAACCACCCCTGAATGATGGCAGAGAAAAGGTAGAGTTGTTCAATTTAAGGCTTTCTCTTGGGACCCCTGCTTTTGCTATTTTCTCTCCACTGATCACTTCATCGGCTCTCATGAATTCAGTTACAGAGCACTGGGCCTGGAGTCAGGACATTTTGTTCTTGTTCAGTTGTTTTTCAGTCATGTACGGCTCTTGTTGACCCCATTTGGGGTTTTCCTGGCAAAGATAATGGGGTGATTCGCCATTTCCTTCTCCAGCTCATTTTACAGATGAGGAAACTGAGGCAAACAGGGTCAAGTGACTTACCCAGGGTCATACAGCTGGTGACGCATTTGAACTCATAAAGATCTGTTTTCCTGACTTCCAGGACTGGTGCTCTATCCATTACGCCACCTAGCCACCCTAGTCAAGAAGACCTGAGTTCAAACCCAGCCTCAGGAACTTACTACGTGTGACACTGGGTAAATCCCTTAACCTCTGTTTGCCTCAGTTTCCTCAAATGTAAAATGGGACTAATAAAAGCACCAAACTCTCAGGGTTATGAGGATCAAATGACGTATTATTTGTAAAAAGTGCTCAGCACCTGGCAAACAGTAGGTATTATATAAAGGTTTATTCCCTCCCCTTACCTTCTCCTTCCTTTTCTAAAACCAAAACCTTGAATCATATACAAAATACACCAGAAGCTTTCCAAATAAATAGAGGGGTAAAGGAGGATATCATCTTTCCCTGATATTACTTGTCACAATTCCTGTAATGCTAGCAATAGCAGTAAGGCAAGAGAAAGAAATCAGAGGCAAAATGGAGACAAAACCATCCCTAATTTGCTGGTTTACTTAGAAAATGTTAGAGAATCACCAAAGAAAACGACTGAAATGACAGTTCCAGTAAAGTCGGAGGAAACAAAGAAAATCCACAAAAATTCATGTAATTTTTGTATAGCAGTTTGAAAAAAAATCCAGAAATAATAAAAAGGGAATTCTTATTTAAAATAATTATAAAATGCACATACAATCTAGGAGCCAATCAATGTACAAGACACATAAGACCTGAATAGATGCAATTAGAAAATGTTCCTTAAAGAAATAAAAGACCTAAATAATCAGAAGCATATTTAGTGATCAAGGCTAGGTTGACAACAATGAAATCAGTTTACAGATTTAGTGCTATACCAAACTACCAAATACCAGAAACATATTGAAAATGGACAAGTGGTCTGAGTATTAAAGAATATACCATAATAAATTAGAAGAGAACCAGATCAGGTCCTTTTCACTGCTAGGGATGAATTTTAAACTAAATATGAGATAAATATTAGTGAAGATATATATATATATATATGTTAAGTATTTACTATGTTTCAGGCACTGTGCTAAGTGTTGGAGATACAATGAAGAGCAAAAGATAGTCCCTGCTCTCAAGGAGTTCGGAGTACCAACGAGTTATTTATGATATATAGTATAACTTGGAAATGTAATAATCAACAGAAGAGAGGCACTAGAATTAGGTAATTCAAACTATATGAAATTGAAAAACTTTGGCACAAACAAAATTAAGACAACTATGATAAGAAAAAAGTAGTCAATTTGGAAAAAAAACCAATTTTGTATCAAATATCTCTGAACAGGATCGGATATCTAAGACATACAGGCAACTCAGAAAAAATATATAAGATAAAAAGCCATTTCCAAATACATAAGTAGTCAAAGGATATGAAAAGAAGTGGAATCCTATTAACAAGCATGTGAAACATTGCTTCAAATTATTAATAAAGAAATGTAAACCTAAACAACTATGAAATTGTACCTCACATCTAGCGAATTGTCAAAGACGAAAAATCTGGGAAAAATCAGTGTTGGGAGGATTATGGAGAGACAGTCACACTCATGTATTATTCTTGGAGCTGTGAATTTATCCAACTACTCTAAGGGAAAAAAACCTGGAAATACACCGTATCCCTCTTCCCCTCCTTTTCCAGTTTTTTTTTTTTAAGATGATGAAGACATAACAAAACCACTCCTAGACCTTCTGTCTAATTAAACTTCCTCTGTGGATTCTGAGGATGATAGGATTCAGAGGGGAGGTGAATATCATCTTCCCTACATTGGAAAGTAAGCAGCTTATCTTTCTTTAGTCTCATGATTGCTCATTCATGTTTACCTTTACGTATTTTTCTCTTGACTCCTGTATTTACACTTCAAAGTTTCTATGTGCTGATCTTTTTGTTAGGAATGCTTAGAAGTCATCCATTTCATTAAAGGTCAATTTCTCCCTCTATAGGATTACATTCAGCTTTGCTGGGTAAGTTATTTTGGTTGTAAGCCTAGATCTTTTGCTTTCTGGGACTCTCCAGTTCTTTAGGGTGGTAGCTGTTAAATCGTGTGTGATCCTGACTATGGCTCCTTGGCACTCAAATGCTTTCTTTCTGGCTGCTCAAAGGATTTTTTCTTTGACCTGGAAGTTCTAGATTTTAGATAGAATGTTCTTGGGCATTTTCATTTGGGGGGGTTGGTTCAGGAGGTGAATGGCAAATTCTGTCTATCCACCTGCCCTCTTCCAAGAGATCTGTGCTGCTTTCTTTTATGATTTATTGAAATATGATGTCTAAGCTCTTTTTAGGTCATGGTTTTCAGGTAGTCTACTGATTCTTAAATTCTCTTTCTTCAATCTATTTTCCAGTTAAATTATTTTTCAACGATACCTTACATTTTATTCTATTTTTGCTTGTTTTTTTTACTTTGATTTAATGTTTCTTGTGATCTCATGGAATCATTAGCTTCTATTCATTCTAATATTCAAAGAGTTTGTTACTTGGGTAAGGTTTTGTAGCTCTTGTTCCATATTAATTACCTTTCTAATTCTTTCTTTTCACATCTCTCATTTCTTTTCCATTTTCTCTAGTGCTTTCATTTCATTTATAAAAACATTTTAACTTTTTTAACCTTTTACTTCATCTCTTCCAGAAATTCTAGCTTAATCTGTGCCCAACCTATAATTTTCTTTGCTTGTAGATGTTTTGTAGTCATTATCTTCTTATGTGTTTTTGTTTTGGGCATCCTTGTCACCCTAACAGCTCTTCATAGTGCAATTCTTATTTTGTCTGCTCATTCTTCCAGGTTACTTCCTGGTTTCATACTTAATGTGAGGGATAGGCTATGTGTACTTCTAGAGGGAATATCTACACTAGCCCTTCTGCTGCATTCTTGAGGTATTGAATGTTGAGTTACTCAAGGATCTCAGGGACAATTCAGGCTGGGAATCTGCAAGCTTTCAGTGCTCCCAAAGTAATCGAATCCATGGCCAAGTCTGACAATTGTCCCTCTGGTCTGAGCTCTGTAAGCTCCTGACCTGGCTTTGGGTCCACCCCATTTAGAATTACAGTAGACCACTGTTAAAATCAGCCACTAGCTTTTGGATCCGCCATCAGCGGGTGGACCCAGTGCCACGATGCAGATCTTCGTGAAGACTTTGACGGGGAAGACCATCACCCTTGAGGTTGAGCCGTCCGATACTATTGAAAATGTCAAGGCCAAGATACAAGATAAGGAAGGTATTCCCCCTGATCAACAAAGATTGATTTTTGCGGGCAAGCAACTGGAAGATGGGCATACTTTGTCTGACTATAACATTCAGAAGGAGTCTACCCTTCATCTTGTTCTGAGACTTCGTGGTGGTGCCAAGAAGAGAAAGAAGAAGTCTTACACCACTCCCAAAAAGAACAAGCACAAGAGAAAGAAGGTTAAGCTTGCTGTTCTGAAGTACTATAAGGTTGATGAGAATGGCAAGATTAGCCGCCTTCGACGAGAGTGCCCTTCTGATGAATGTGGTGCTGGAGTCTTTATGGCTAGCCATTTTGACAGACATTATTGTGGCAAGTGCTGTCTAACCTACTGCTTCAACAAGCCAGAAGACAAGTAAATGTATATGTGTTAATAAAAAAAGTCAACTATAAAAAAAAAAGAATCAGCCACTATCAGCTAGCTGTAAAGCTCTGCTGGTTCACAGTGACAAAACTATAGGCTTCCCTTTGGTTTGAGATTTCTGACCTGGTCATTACTTTACTGATGAGAAGGTAGGGCTGAGACTCTGGGAGTCTAAGCCACATAGCCATTGTTGGCTTTTGAACTTGCTCCTTGCCCCATATAGAACACGGGGCCCACTGCAATTTCCCAACCTGCAATGCTAGCACCAAGCATAGGTCCCCTCCTTGGTCTGTACTGGCTCTGTGACCTGCACCTGGGTAGTAAGGACCAGTGCTGTCAGGAAGCCCTGTTCCTATGTCTTGCAGAAGTTTTAGGTTTCCTCTCCGTTATGTCTAGGACTTCTTCATGTGCCAGTGCACAGCTCCTCTCTGAATTGGAATGCTTGGTATGATTTTCTCCTGGACAGACCCCATCCCCAGTGGCTGAAGACTTCTCTGTTTCCTGCCACCTTGGCCTGGAAAAAAGAACCCAGTGTGAAGTTTTTCTTGAAATTCCTAATCAGTGCACATGTATAACCTATATCAGACTGTTTACTGTCTCAGGGAGAGGGTAGGCTATTATGAAACTTCCTATATGAAGAATTGTTTGGCAGCATTTAATTTGTGAGTTACTCACTGACACAGCTAAAGTAATAACCCAAAGAAGAAATCAAATCAAATACGTAGAGTTGTTTTTGGTTTAATGGTTCCACTAATTAGTGGATTCAGATGACTCAAGTTTCTTCTAAGTCTCTAGACATTCTCTAGTGAAATGTTGATTATCTCAGTTATAACATGGTCTTATCCATGGGTCACAGTTGCTAGCATATGAAATTATTATTTGCTGGCTTTTACTCCATGGTGTGAAATATGAGACTTGAGAATTCCAAACATACTTTTATTTAATAAGGACCATAAGCAAAAACCAAAACCAGTGAGTCTTGGAAAGGTAACAGAAAAACATTTCATGAATTTGACCTAGAGGCAGTATGGAACAGTGGAAAGAGAACTGGAAAAAGAACCAGAAGGCCTGGGAACAACTGTCAGCTTGTTCTTTACCCATAACATATTTGCAGACAACAAATAGACTAGCATGAAGTGGTCAATCAACTGGCCACCTCAACAACTGAGCTAGGTTGCCACCCATGTTTGTGGTCAATCTAGAGAGACTGAATAAACTATGTTGAACAAATTGACCAGTTTCAAAGCTGCTGGGCTAATTTAGTTTGTGCACATAAACTTGACATCCGAAAAATGAAGAATTATTTCATATATATCAAGAAAGAAACAGCTATATTTGTGTTTTCTCTTGGCAGGGTATTTGAGTATCAACAAGAGGAAAACAGATTAAAAGTCTTGCTTTTGTACCAATAATATTACCAGTGTACCTATAAGGTATATGAGGGAAGGAAATTTCAAAAGGACAAAAATATATTCTTAAGCTCGAAATTGGAGTAAGAAAACAACGATTTAGGGCTGACAGGACTGGATTTGCCTAGTTTGGACTGCAAGGATGGTGAATTCTTCAAATAATTATTGTTGTTTTTGTCCAGTTGTTTCAGTTGTGTTCAACTCCTCATGACCCCATTTAGGATTTCCTTGGCAAAGATACTAGAGTGGTTTGCCACGTCCTTCTCCAGCTCATTTTACAGATGAGAAAACTGAGGCAAACAGGGTTCAGTGACTTGCCCAAGGTCACACAGCTAGTAAGAGTCTGAGGTCATATTTGAACTCAGGAAGATGAGTCTTTCTGACCTTCAGACCTGGCACTTTCTCTTCTGCACCACCTAGCTGGCTTCAAATATTATAATTAATTCAAACTGAGCTCAATACTTTATGATGCTGCTCTCCATTTGACAAATTTTGTCAAAATTATCTTTCAAGAAGGAAAAAGAAAATCAGCAGAAATGAAACAAAATCGACTTTCTTTTTCGGGCATGTTGAAACATTCGTTAATTGATAATCAACAATTCAATTCAGCAAGCATTTATTAAGCACCTATAAGACACTGTGCTTGACAGCAGGATTACATTTATACAGAAAAATCAATGCAAGATAATTTGAGGAGGGCATGAGCACCAAGAACCAAAAAAGTTAGTAAAGACTTCCCAAATGAAGTGAAATTTGCGATGAGATTTGGAGAAAACTTAAGAGTCCTAAAAGGTTCACATAGAGGCAGCATGGAGGCAGAGCTGGATTTAAAATCAGAATACCTGGATTCATGGCCTAGCTCTGCTGCTTATCTTGCTGCGTGATCCTGGCATCATCATTTAACCTTCCTGGGGCTCAGTTTTTTCATCCTCAACAAGGGAGTTGGCCTAGGTGATCTGTAAGGTCCTTTCTGGCTCTAAACTGATGATCCTGTTTATTGTGCGCCCACTATATACTTAGCCCTGGGGGTTACAGTAGCAGCATAAGATACTTCTAGGAGTTTAGCGAATAAGTAATAGTCACACTTGTGAAACAAAAGGGAACAATAAAAGATAAAAACATAACAAAGTGCTAAATTTTTCAATAACTATTATAATTAATTTAGTTGTTCATAGGAGAGTCGATCAATGAGGGCTCCAGTGGTCAGAGCAGGTGCCATTGAGGAATTCCCGTTTTTTCATTGGTGAAAGTGAGGGGGCTAGACCAGAAAACCTCCAAAATCCCTTTCTATTTCTAAAACTATGATCCAACGAGCCTATGTGGCCATGCATGACTAAAGCTGACCTCAAAGGACTGGAAGGGTATTTGGAAAGGAAGAGGAGAGAAGAAGAGAAAATCAGGGTGAGGGAAACCTCATCACAAAAGGTGCAGTGGTGAATGAAGAGACGGGCCTGCCTAGATTGGAGGGCTTATACTGGGAAGTAGGAGGAAATAAGGTTATACAGGGTCAGATTATCAAGAGTATTAAAAGCCACACAGATGAGTTCAGATTTAGACATCATAGGCATCATTTTATGGAATTCTCCTGATATGAATTCAATAATAATAATAAAGATGGAACTAACTCTCATACAGATTAAATAAACATTGAAAATTCTGCCAAGAGCCTCCATTCCTCTCCCCTCCTACCCCCCATGGCTACAGAAAAACAGAGTATAAATTAAGGATGCTATGAGGCTGCTTCTTTTCCCAGGAAAGCAAGCAATGGACTTGATATGCCATACTTAAAAGGAGCTGTGTTGGATGTAGAACAAATTATTGGCTCAGAAATAACACTTTTGTATTTAACATTCTTCAGAAATGCTCTAGAAATTGATTAACGAGAACAGAGCTTTTTGGCATTCATGAAGAAGTAGTGACCTCTTCACTTCTACCAACTGTTTGAGATTTCTCCACCAATGTTTTTTCCAAATAAGATTCCATTTATAAGTGGCAAGCTATCGTGGGGATCCTCTGAAACTCCCCCATTTGTCCTATGCAAAAGATTCTCTTTGTCTATGTCTCTGCCCCTCTTTTATATGTATCTATTTCTATATCTGTATTCATCTATATCTGATAATTACTGCAACTAAAAAAAAAATTTGTTAGGCTCTCTTGTCTGGTCAGGGTGCCCATACTGGAGAAAAATTACTTCATTAGATTCCCACCTCACTACTACTTTGCAGTATGCAACTTTAAAGAGAAGGAGGTATTTCTTAATTGTTAACATTTTTTTTCTTCAATAAATATAGAGCTTCAAGTTGAGTTTCTTATTTCCTTAAACTATAACTGTATGAAAGTTAAGGTGTTGGTTGGTCATTTCCTTCCTCTACAAATCAACATTTACTGAAGTAGGATAAATGAACTCTCCTTCAAGTAGTCCACTGAATAATTAGTGATATAATTACAAGCAGAAACTGCTTTTCATGTTAATGTATTGCTGAAAACAGAACAGTGACATATTTCAGCCTTCACACATGTTTGGTTAATTCAGCTCAAAATAGATTAATTTATCAGACCTTTATTAAACACCTACTAAGGACAAAGCACAGTACTAGGCACTAGGGATGTTAAGATGAAAAACGCTACAACCCTTGCCTTCAAGAAACTTAAAATTTAACAGTTAAGAGTTGAGAGGGGGGCGGCAATACACACAATGTATACAAATAAGTATATTAGGAGGCAGAAAGTGATAAAAGCTAAAAAAGAAATTGAGATGAAGCATTACAAGAAAAGGTGAAGAGAAAGAATACTGACAGCCCAGGGTGAGGTAGGTAGGTAGGTAAGAATGAGAATGAGGAAAGCTTCCATGGTTTAAGAAGAAAGTGTATAAACTGGGCAATAAAAGGAAAGCAACCAGAATGGTGAAGTTCCTCTAGTACATATATATGAACATCAGATTAAGGCATTGGTGCTCCTTAGCCTGAAGAATAAAAGACTCAGAGACAACATGTTACCAAGAGCTCAGCATCTCAGTTTTTGCACAATTCTTGTGGAGGTTTGATCAGACTCCTTGGAATATGTTTTGAGAATATAGGTTCTCAATTAAGGATATAACAGGAATTATAAAAGAATGCCTGATCTTATATTAAATAGGACTATGGACCACAAATTAAGACAAGACAAAACAATCCAAAGAATAGACTTATTAGTCTGAAGCTTTCTGCTAGCTTTTGTTAGCTACTGTCTCCCTTAGTGTGCTGGTTTGTAGCCACAGCCATGCATTAAAAGTTTTAGACTGCTATAGTTAAGGAGAGGCTTTCTAGTCACTACACCTTAGTGAATGGCAGCAAAGAGTCATGGATGACTCCAAGTAGTAGCAAAGAGCAGTTTGACAGCCCTCGGACCAACAGAAATGTCCATCAGGGACAACATGACACCAAGCAGAGAAGGGCACAATGATATTACCAGGGAACCTCTAAAGCTCTGTAACACCAAAGAAAGAATTGAAGGGAGGAGAGATTGGAGATCCCAATGAGGATAAAGAATAGGTTTAGGAAGGTCAGGCATAGGGAAAAATGGAATGATAGTTATGGTGAGATAGAGGAACACCATTGTTATTTGTCACGAAGGTAGAACATTTGTGGGTAATAAAATCCAGAGTGTGAACACTGCTTTGTGGTTGATACAGGGTAGAGGAGTCAGTCATGTGAATTGATGTAACAGAGGAACTTGGAGGTGAAAGCGTTTGAGAGAGCATCAATACAGGAAGGACAGGAAGACTGTGAGTCAGGCACTGGATTCCTTGTGAAAAGAGGGGTGTTGTGGGCCAAGAGACTAGTAGAATTGGAGAGGCTTGAGTCAAGGCCCACACTCCCATAATAACAATCATTGTTCTGAGATAAGATGATATGGAGCATGCTTGCGGCAGCTGGCATTTACCTTACTCCCAATGTAGAGTTATTTGGGACACAGAAATGGGTCCTTTGCGGAAGGAGAATATAGCAAGTTTTACGATTTGGGGAGAGGAGCTTCTAAGGCTCTGGGAATCTCCTTGCCAAGCACTTTTAACTTCCTTGACAGTGGCTTCTACATACCTTTATTTTCCTAGAATAGTTTTTACTGCCTCAGTGACAGCCTTTGTGGGAGTGGTTGAGCATTTTAATGGAAGAGATTGTTTATTTGAATTGTAGGGCTCTGAGTGATCCATTGTTTCAGACATGGAACTATGACCAGGGCAATGGGGAACAATTGAGATATGCTGACAGCGGTCTCCATAATTTTATTAGGATTTTAATAGACCAAACCTCAAAGAAGAAGTTGCTAAGTTATGGTAGCAAAGGGGGAATTTGGAGGTAGAAATAAGGGGCAAGGAGTACCCTGACTCTTCCTAGGACCAGTGTGAGGAGGGACAACCAATAATGGAGATGATGTCTGGGGATTCAGTGTCATCTGGGAGAAGCTGAGTAGATGAAAGGAGTATGAGATTAAGATAATTTGAAGGAAAGGGAAGGGTTCATTATGGAAGGGGAACTCCATATAGGACACACTGGAAGGGGAAGCTGAGATGGAATGGAACAAGGGAGGAGTATAGTTCAGGAGGAAGATGATGAGAAAACAAGAAGGATGGGTAAGGAATAGAAGACAGTTTACTTCAAGGCAGGCCAGTAATTAAGCAGCAATGGGATCGGGAAAGAAACCTAGTTGATGATAACTTTGTTATATATTTAAAAGGAATAGCAAGTAGTACATAATAGATTTGCATTTTCATGTACAATCACCTTTTTTTCTTTTTTTTTTTTTTTTTTTTTTTTATTTTTAATTTTTTTTTTCCTTTATTTATTTTTAGTTTACCACACACGGTTCTACATAGTTTTAAGTTCCAGTTTTTCTCCCCTTCCTCCCCCCTCCCTCCCCAAGACGGCATGAAGTCTCATATAACTGTCATGTATAACTTCGCATTGAATTAATTTATGCTCTATTCAAGTCGTGGAGAAGAATTTTGACCAATGGAATGAATCATAAGAAAGAAGAAACAGAACCAAAAAAAAAAAAAAAAACAACAACAAAAAAAAAACCCAAAACCAAGAACAAAAGAGAAGCAGAAAAGGCGAGCATGTAGTGTGCCTCAGTCTGTATTCAAACTTCGCAGTTCTTTCTCTGAATGAAGATAGCGTTCTCCATCGTGAGTCCCCTGGATTTGTCCTTGCCCCTTTAGGTTGCTGAGAGAAGCGCAGTATGTCAGGGTTGGTCCTCACGGAATCCACATATCTGTGGCTGTGCACAACGTTCTCCTGGCTCTGCTCCGCTCACTCAGCATTATGTCGTGTAGGTTTTTCCAGGTTGTTATGAAGTCTGCATCATCCCCATTTCTTATGGCACAATAGTATTCCATCACCTTCATATACCACAGCTTGTTCAGCCATTCCCCAATTGATGGGCATCCCTTTGCTTTCCAATTCTTGGCTACCACAAAGAGAGCTGCTATAAATATTCTTGTACATATGGGTCCTTTTCCCGCTTGCATGATTTCTTTGGGATACAACCCTAGAAGTAATCACCTTTTTTTCTATTCTACTATGTTATGGAAATGCTTGTTTTATTTCTTAAGTTCAGAATAAAAGAAGTAAAATTATTATTATTATTATTTTAATTTTTGGCAGGGCAATTGGGGTTGTGACTTGCCCAAGGTCACACAGCTAGTAAATGTGCCGAGTGTCTGAGACCGGATTTGAACGCAGGTCCTCCTGACTCCAGGGCCACTGCTCTACTCACTGCACCACCTAGCTGCCCCAGTAAAATTATTTTTAAAAAGATTACGGACAGTGACAGCTTCTGCCCCTTGCTGAATCTGTTTATCACCAAACCCTCGCCAATGAGAGATCTTCACACCTCATCAACCTCAAAGTAGGCAATTCACTGAGCTCCTAAAATCATACCTTTCTCCATTCCTACACAAAGAAGTATTGTGGTATAGTAGAATTAGCACTATATTTGGAGTCCTAAGACCTGGGCTTGGGTTCTAGCTTTGCCGTTTACTATCTGTGTGCCTGTGGAAAAGTCACTTCACCTTTCTAAGCCTCAGATTCCTCTTTTTAAAGATGAGCATCCAGTTACCTGTACTACTTATTTCACAAAATTGTTATGAAGTGTTTTGTAAACTGTAAAGTGCTATGTCGAGGTGAGCAATCGTTATTTTCTGTTGCAGCTCAGTCACTAATTTCTTCCACCTAGTGAGGTACGTGGCAGAAGAACTGCAATCTCCATTTAACAGATGACACTGAGGAACTAAGTGATTTGTCCAAGAACATACATGAAGGGTTAAGACTAAGGTGTTCCCCTACAGGAGTGTCATCTTATATGATCTGAGATATTTAAATGACATTTTAAAATATATTAACAAGGATCTGTGCTGTATGAGTAGGTACAGAGCAAGGCAGAGATCATACTAGGAAGATTCATATTATCTAAGAGGCAGCATAGGCAGACCTTGAAGTCAGGAGGCCCAGATTTGGATTCTGCCTCAGATGGGTAACTAGGTATTTCCTTAACCTACTGGAGCCTCGTCTTCCTCATCTGTAAAATGGAGACCATTTTTTCCTTTTATTCTGACCTTCCCTCCTCCCTGCCCTAGTGATGGCTACCAGTAGACACAAATATATGTAAAACGATTCTATGCATACTCCTATTTATCAGTTCTTTCTCTGGAGGCAGATATCATCTTCCTTCTTATGTAAGTCCTTTGTAGTTAATTTTGGTGTTCATAACAGTCAAAATGACTTAGTCACTCAAAGTTGTTCTTAAAATAATATTGTTACTGTATACAATGTTCTCTTGGTTCTGCTCATTTCACTCTTCATTATTTTGCGCAAGGCTACCCATGTTTTTCTAAGATTACTGAGCTCAGCATTTCTTTTGGCCTGTGACAGTAGTATTCCATCACCATTCATATGCCGCAACACTGTCCATAAATTTAAAAACCTTAATTTGATGGGAGAAGGAGGAAGAGGGGAACAAAACAACCTTGTGTGACCAACTACAAATTTGAGATTCATACCCAGAGAAAATGAGACAATGGTAGACAAAAGCTAATTGTATTGTAATTTTAGGCTGTGTTTAGATTTTGGACAAGCCAACCATATTTAGCGGGCAAATGTAGCCTATATTTTTAATAACATGCTACATGTCCTACTTACCTCACAGGGTTGTTGCGAGGATCAAATAAGCTAATGTATGTGAAAGATCTTTATAATTGTAGAGCCTTACATGATGTAAGCTACTATAATATTGCATTTTGGCAAATATATATGGCACATCTGAATATAACATGTCATAACCATCTATTTAATCATATATATTTAGATGAGAACACACTCATACTTTCCAGTGTGCTGAGCAGTAGGCAGAAGCCCATCTGATTAAGAACTACAACTCCCATGAATCCCTAGGCCCATGAAAAAGGCTTCAAATACAGATGAGCTGAGACTTCAAATCCTATGAGACCGTGCCTTTTTACATGATTTTCCTCACCACAAGGATATAGAGGAAATGGAAAGGGAGAGGAAGGAAGATTAAGAGAGCATCCGGTGAAAAAAGGATGATAGTAGACATTTATCTTGGGGTGGGGGGGTAAGAGGGTGAGAGAGAGAGAGAAAGAGAGAGAGAAAGAGGAAGAGAAAGAGAAAGAGAAAGAGAGAGAGAGAGAGAGAGAGAGAGAGAGAGAGAGAGAGAGAGAGAAAGAGAGAAAGAGAAAGAGAGAGAGAGAGAGAGAGAGAGAGAGGAGAGAGAGAGAGACAGAGAGAGAGAGAGAGAGAGAGAGAGACAGAAAGAGAGAGAGACAGAGAGAGAGAGGTGGGGGGGAGAGAGAGGGAGAGAGAGGGGGAGAGGGAGGGGGAGAGAGGGAGAGAGAGAGAGAGAGAGAGAGAGAGAGAGAGAGAGAGAGAGAGAGAGAGAGAGAGAGAGAGAGAGAGAAACTCCTACTGTGATTGCAATGGTAAAAACTGGAGGACTGTCAATTCAGAGACCCAGATGCTGCAATGAATATATTCTTCCAACCTTTGGGCCAGCATCCTCAGAGATATTAGCTATGTCTTCCTCATACTAGAATGTGTCTCTTCAAGGACATCATTTTCCAATATTATTCATTCAGGGATGAGTCCCTAATCCTCATAGTATATATCGATCTCTACCTGGAGAATATGCAAGTCTCTCCTATCTCATTTGTAGCAGGAAGTGTCTATCTCCGTCTTTGTCTCTGTGTGTCTCTGTCTTTTTGTGTCTAGCTTTCTCTCCTCTTCTGTCGTCTCTTTCCTTTCCTCTCCTCTCCTCTCCTCTCCTCAGCATTCTCTCAATAGTCAGCAGACAGGCTATACTGCGGCTGTATTCCTTCATGTACCCCTACTTGCATGCGGATCCTTCTCTTGGGCCATGATCCTCATGAGAAAAGTACTTCCTAATCAGATGGGTCTCTGACTGGCACTGAGCCCACTGGGAAGTGTAGCCTTGCCCTCATACAGCTCATTACGCATAAAACACAGCTTACGTGCTTTAGACAAGGCTTATTAATATGGAGCGATCTAACTCTACCTAGTTATAAAATTAATTCTGTCTATTTGAATTTGATAACACCTCATTTTAAATTCAAAACATAAACTCTGTGCACAGTCCTTATTTCCTCACAGAAAAGTGTTGTTTACTACTGTTTCAACCCTCTCGTCTTTTTCTGAAACATTCAAGGGCATAGAAAGATCAGTGTATTTGTAGTCCAAAGACCTGGGTTCAAATCCTAATGAGTTTTGCAACTTACTGGCTGTGACTTTTACCAAGTCACTTCCCCTCTCTAGGGTTCAGTTTCTTCATCTGTAAACTGTTATAAGCATATGTTAACAGTGGTTGGATGGGAGCAATTCTAGACTTTCCAGTGTGTGGGACAGCAGAGAGAAGCACATCTGATTAGAAACTAAGTTTCTTAATGAGACCCCAAAGCCCATGTGGGAATATATGACACCTCTAAGGTCGAGACAAAAATCCTAAGATTTTATGATTGCTGACAGACCAAGGAACCCCAAAGAGTGCGGACGTTCTTGCTTAAATGTTAAGCCTTTGGTTTCCATTTCTAATCCGTTGTGGCTCAGTCATTTCAGTTGTGTCTGACTCTTTGTGACCCGGTTTGGGGTTTTCTTGGCAAAGATACTGGACTGGTTTGCCACTTCCTTCTCCAGCTCACTTTACAGATGAGGCAATGGAGGCAAACAGGGTTAAGTGACTTGCCCAGGGTCACACAGCTAGTAAGTGTCTGAGGCCACATTTGAACTCAGGAGGATGAGTCTTCCTGACTCCAAGCCCTGTGCTCTATCCATTGCACCACTAGTTCTAATCTGCCTGAGAAGTAAAGCACAATGGATGAGATGACTTAACAGAAGTGAGAAAAAGAAAAGAACTACAATCATCAGAGTTCCTTCAATGCCCTGCCCCCCTCCCCCGCCTAACCAATATATTTTTATCATTATTACAAAACACCAAGTAACAATAGAGGATATGACCGTCAAAATAACTGTCATCATGACCACGACTCACATTTACGTGGCACTTCATTACAAAGTGTGTCTACAGACGACATTATTTGATCCGTGCAACAACCTAGTGTGGTATGTGGCAGAATTGCTGCAATCTCCATTTCACTGATGAGGAAACTGAGGAACTAAGTGATTTGTCCAAGGACATACATGAAGGAAATGGCAGGGTCAAGACTAAGGTTTTCCCCTACAGCGGAGTATCATCTAATACAATTTGAGATATTTAAATGACATTTAAAATATATTAATAAGGATCCATGCTGCATGAGTAGGTACAGAGCAAAGCAGAGTTCATACCAGGAAGATTCATATTATCTAAGGGGCAGCATAGGCAGCCCTTGACCTTGGGAGGCCCGGATTTGGATTCTGCCTCAGATGGTTAACTAGGTGTCAGATCAAGAGCAAGTTCCTTTACCTACTGGAGCCTCATCTTCCTCACCCGTAAAATTGAAACAGTAATAACTGTACTACCTGTTTCACAGAAGTGCTTGGTGAAAAGTGTTTTGCAAACCTGAAAGCATTATGTAAACGTGAGGCATTATCCTCACGGTCACTGCTGGCTCCTTCAGCAATCAATGCAAAATCCTTAAGAATTTCCAAATCTTGTCATTACTATTTCATCACAATCTAACCACAACTTTTATCTAATTTATCCAGCTTTTAGATGAATTCTAGTCATCTTCTTCACCTCATTTCGTTTTATTCGAATTGTTCTGTACCGTATTATTTTTTAAAGGGTCTGAAGTTCCTCCCAGTCTTCGGCTTTCTCACGAGATCATCAGACTTTCTTCCTCACTATTTGTGGAAATAATAAGCACTATGGAATTGATGGAGTGTATTGGGTCTGATATTCTATTAATGAAAATATTTCAATGTCATTATTCATAAATTTAAATAGCCTCTTTCTTGCTTTTGTCACATTTTGCAGTAATATGGGCACATCAAACTCTTGTTACCACTAGGAATACTAAGAAAAGGTGCTAAATAAAGTACGTTAGATACTCTATCCCTTGAAAAAGTACAATAATAGTGCAGAATATCAGAAATGGCCAAATTTTCTCCCCCCCCCCCAATTTTCTGGTTCTGAGATTCTTAAATGAAGATGCAACTTCTCTCAGAATACATAATGCTGGTTTGGGGTTGTTTTAGCATTTTATGTGTGTGCAGCTGTTCTTCCCCTATAAGTATACACATCTGCTCATTAGCAATACAATGCAATTTCCAGTGTCTAATTATTTGCAGATGATAGATTCCTCATACACTGTCTAAAAAAAGTACAGTCCTTCAAAACTAGAGACTAATAAAAAATACCCACTAACTAAAAATGTTGAACACCACAAAGTTGCGACATTAATGTGGCAGAGCTGCTTGCCAACTTAGTAAGAAAGTCACAGAAAGAAAACATATATATTTTAATTTAGCCTACTGATTTTTCACTGTGGAAGTCATGCTGAGCTCTCTTCTTTCCTCTGCATTTGGGAATGTTTTGTTACATGTGTGTGGAGAAGAAAAATCCTCACCTCTTATTCCTTCCTTTCTCCTTTTCTCTATCTCCTTATCCCTCCTTCATCCCACTCCTTTCTCTACCCTCTCCCCCAAACCCAAATTCACTGGTTGCCCCCTGGAGAAGTGAAGCAAATCACATATTATATGATACTGAAATTCCTATGGATTCACAATTTCACTAACATAAGGTCTCCCTCCACTGATGCAGAGCCATGCCTTCTTCTCCTATTCAGATCTAATGCTTGTCCTCCCATAAATCATCAACAGTGATCCTTTCTGAGATCCTTTCGGTATTTCACAGATACCTACGCAATATTACAGCTTTCCTCCCCCTGTTATGTGATTGGCTCACTTCCTTTTCTAGCCATCCATTTCTTTAATGGAGCCTTTTAAGCCATTTCTTATTGGCAAGTCACTGTTGGCAATCTGCTTTAGCCTACTAAACCTATAATGCCTCCATTATTAACTTTTAGGTTCACTGCTGATTTGAATTTTCTGAGATTATGGGCTTCTTTGGTTTGAGGCATATTACATCACTGGAAGAATCTATATACATAAATGCATACACACGTACATATACATACATTAATGTGTTTTGAGGTAGGTCATCAAAAGAGTTGCTCTATCTTCAAATGCAACTGAACCTATTTTCCTACTCAATTTTGGGCCTCGCTCACTGCTATTTACAGTTCCTGTCCAAGATAAATGTACCAAGGGACCAATTCAAGAAGGATTGGGGTATAGTTCAGTTTGGCTAGAAAGTCCAATCTAAAAAGAGGAGTAATGTGAGATAAAGATCAAAAGGTAGGCTGAAACCAGGTTGTAGAGCGCCTCGGACGCCAGTCTCAGGAAATGCTACTTGATTTGGCTGGAGATGAGGAGCCACTTAAGATTTTGGAGTGGAGGTGCATGATCAGAATAGTGCATGAGGAAAATAACTCAGGTAGAAGTCTGAAGGGTAGACTGAGGAAGCAAGAAAAGCAGTCTACTATTTAATTCTCATAATTTGGTACCTGTTTCCTCCTCCACCACCACCCCCGCCCGAGTCTCTTCTCAACCACATAACTCGGTTCCTATTCTGGCTTCTCTGACACATTTGTGTATTTAGGACCCAGTCCTCCCAAGGACTCCAGACCAACAGTGAACTGCAGAGGTTAGATCCTTACTGCCTGCTTTGTCCCTGATGCCAAAAGGTCACTGCCTATCCCCTACTGCCAGAATCCTTTGACACTACACTCTACCCACAATGGATATTTGCCTGCTACCTACTGCTGAGCCTCTGTGAGGTGCCGAGCCTGCAAGCCTAGACTTGCTTCCGAGACTTTACTCCATCATCTACCCTTGTCCTCTGAAACTGCCTGGCCTCTCAATATTGGCCACTGAGCCCAATCCACTGTGATAGCAAAGCCTCAGTTATAACAAGGACCTTGCAAAGACCGTGAGAGTTTAATATGCTACTAGAAGGGGCTCACTCTGACTTCAATCACTGAAGATGGTCTAATATGTCATTAAGAGATTCATCATTCAGTCAGAAAATGCCAAATGATTTCCCTTTCCTACATATCCTGTCCAGAATTCCACATATCCCAGATCACTTTAAAGGTCACCAGGTAGGAAGCTGATAAGGATGGATCTGAATGCAGGTTTTCCTGACCCCAAGCCCAGCACTCTATCCACTCTACCACCTAGCTCCCTACCACACAGGTAAGAAGTGGTGAAATCAGGATTTGTATCCAGACTACGATACCATGATGAATCTTCATGCCCATCTTATTTCTCTCTATCATAGTAGAAATTGATGGCAAATAATATATTTTAAAACTCTCTCTTAGCACAGTACTCTGTACATAGTAGGTGCTTAATAAATGATTCTTAAATTTGAATTTCATATCCTCAATTACACAGACCTTGTAAATGGTAACAGGCATCTGGATATCTACAGGCATCTCCCTGATTTACTGGAATGAGACCACATGCTAGCTCCACATGGCATTGTTATTGAATAGAAGAGATTGTGATCAATGTTCTGTGACACTTTAATACTTAAATCCTTAGATGGACCTGTGAACTCATTATTGTGAGTATTCCATCCACCAGTGAAGATCTCAACCTATTCCCTATCTGAAAGGACCTTTCAGAGTTTGGGTTACACCAGCAGATGATCAACCTGACATAGGAGAAGGAGCGCTAGACATAGAGTCAACAGATCAACAGACCTGGATTCATGGCTCAGCTCTTAATAAATGTGTGACTGTATGCAAGTTACTTTACCACTCTGGGTGAGTATTGATTCCTCATCTGTAAAATGATCAATGAATCAGGAGTGGGGAACCTTCAGCCTTGAGGTCACATGGTCTTTGGACGTGGCCTTTTTACTGAGTCCAAGTTTTACAGAACAAGTCCTTTTATTAAGGGGGTCTGTTCTGTTAAGTTTGGATTGGGTCTTGCACTTGGATTGCACTTGAGGACCTAGAGGGCTGCACTCGAGGACCTAGAGGGCCACATGTGGCCTCAAGGCCACAGGTTCCCCACCCCTGACTAGATAATCTTTAAAGGACTTTCAAATTCTATAGTTTATATTATCATCCTTCAAGAAACTAGGGTTACCTCCATGCTCTAACAAGCACCAGAGTAAGCCTTTCATGGAGGTAAGAATTCAATAAGGGAGATGAAACATGAAATTATTGGTATGATAATTTTGTATAACAATTATTATTATCGCTCCTTAAATTTATAGTAGGATCCTGAGAGACCGAAACACAGGTCATACAAGTTTTGAACTGACTCATCCCATCACCACTTGGGTACAACTTGAAGACACAAGAGGCTTAGGCTGGTTGGGTCTAAGAATGGGCAGTCAAGAAACCTATCCTAACCACCAAAATGAGCAAAGGAGTTTCCTGTCTTTCCCAGGAAGTACTTTTTACCAAGAGACACATCCCTTGTCCCACTAACATTACCTCCCCGAACCCTTCAAAAATGGAATATGGGTTTTCAGGGGCAGGCCGCATCAAAACTGACCGTTATAGACACGCAAATACCATACAAACAGGACTGTGGTGAAACTGACCTTCTTAAATAAAGTAACTGCCAAATGGGTGGAGATCTGTGAATGGCACATCTGTTACATAGGATTTTTTAGCTAACAGACTTTCTTATATGAGAGTACCACATCAGAAAAGCAGTATTGGCACGGCCTTTGGGCCAGAACAAGAAAAGTCTTGTGTACTGGGTGTTATAATGGTATTCACCCACACAAGAGTCTTCTTTTATGCACATAAGAGTATAGAAGAAATTATGATTGCCCTTGTTTGCACAGCTATAAATTCATTTCCCTGTGTAATCTCCTCCATGGAGGATGCTTGAATGATAAACATCATGGGCCCCACTACAGTTGCCCCTGAGAACTGTGCTTTATGTTTTTAGTTCTGTTTTCCTTATGCATACAGAAAATCTGACAACAGTGTTTTAAAAGACAAAAAAATCTAAACCGAAGGAAAAACAGGAAGCATGAAAATCAGAACAACTTTAGAATGGCTGAAAAAAAGACACTAATTTCATAGACAAAAGCCTGCATTAAGGAGGCATAATGTAATAATCAAAGGTGAATGGATTTTCTACTGTCTCGTGTTTTTCTCTGTGGGAATTCTCCCACCACAGACAGCTGTAAATAGAGAGGTGGAGGGGAACGGAGGCTTGGACTAAGTCTGCTTTCCTTCTCTTCTCTCTCCTCTTTTCCCCTCTCTCCTTTTTCCTTGTCAATAAATGTCTGCCATCATATTCTTGAACTCCTGTGTGATTTCAAGGTTCATCTCTTCCATGCAGCTCAAACACTAATTATCCCAGCTGTAATTAGTAAGATAATTAAATACTGGCTCACTCATCACTCTACCTTGTGTCGGGTCATGATTCTCCCAGAAGACCTTGAGCAGATTCTCAAAACTGATGTATTCTGGCTGGTACACAACTCGGACGGTTTCTGCATGGCCAGTTTTCTCTTGAAAGAAACAGAAGACACGTCCAAAAGTTAGTATTTGTTTCTGAAACCAAGAAGCAGGAGAAAGATAGGATGGTAAGTATGGATGAAATAAACAATTTTCCCCAAAATATCTGAAATAGTTTTTGTTGTTGTGTTATTTGTAGACAAGGGCTTTTAGTTATCTTCTTACAGACTTACAACCAAGAATTCATATATTTAAATACACTTGGTTCTTTCCAAACTACTTTCAGCTTGGTGGATAGAACATAGTATTAAGAATCAGGCAGGACGGGATTCAAATCCTGTCCCAGATGCTTACTAGCTATGTGATCCTAAGCAAGTCACTTAACCTCTCTAAGCCTCAATTTCCTTATCTGAAAAATGGGGATACCACTAGGGCAAAGCCTAGTGAGGCTCAAATGAAATAATGCACTTAAAGCACTTTATAAATGTGAGCTATTATTTATTATTATTTCCTCATAATAACCTTATTAGATAGGTCATATAAATATTTTCTGTGCCATTCTTCTCCTGTCTTTTCTCTCTCTCTCTCTCTCTCTCTCTCTCTCTCTCTCCCCCACCTTTTCAAAAGTCACATGGCTAGTAAGTGGTACAGTTTAGATCTAAAATCAGGTCTTCTGACTCTAAGACCAGTAATCTTTCCATGGCATTACTTGTGCTTTTCTGGGATTTCAAGTAGAAGACTGTGAAATTACAGTTACCTTATTATGTTCTGTCAAAAACAGACAAAAAAGGCAACATACACACACACACACACCCCAAACAAAAAACCCAAGTCAAAACCCGATTTCCAATCAAACTATGGAATTCTAAATCAAATTTTTAAAAGAGTTCTTGGAACATCAAAAACAACAAACAAACCCAGAAAATGAATGGAAGTGCTGTGTCCTGGACAGTCCAAGTTCAGCTGCAATGCTGATAGAGATGGCATTGGACACATAAGCCTCTAAAAAGCAGGCTTATAGCTCAATCACATTAGATAAATTAGTTAACAGAGGGACATATTTGCTACTCTGTTAACACTGTTGCAAGGGCTGGGTTCAAATACCCACTGGGGCAGTAAGTGTTTTCTTCACCTAATTTGTCTCTGTGGTAAACAACTAGTGTTGCTAATTCCTGGGTTGGTTTTTTTTTTCCTGCAATTGTCGTCAGCTGGCCCATTCTCAAAGTTTGTCCCAAAAGGGATACTCCTTGGATCAGAAAGCCAGATGTTAGCTTCAAAGACTTTACGCCTCTGGAATCCACTTTTTTCATCATCTTCCTCGGTACGATGATTTTATAACCTGTTATGAAACAACTGATACCTGTACCCCGCCCCCTGGCTGGTTATGTTGTCTCCATATTTTAAAAGTCCATCTTTCATCTTTTATCGGCCATCAAAGAAGACTTTAAAGATTTCCAGGGATGGAGCGTAACAGAACCAAGAACATAGATTCAGAAATTTGAAATAGCCAGCTCATCCTTTTAAAACTTTTATTTATATGTTACAGCCATGTCAATTAACATAGAGGGGACTTTATGCTTAGAATCTGAATCAGAATTTTTTCCTGTTTTCAAAAAAATTATGTAACAATGCAGATATTCCATTTACCTTTTTGTACCTTTTATTTGACAGTTCTAAAGATGTTAACAGCTAGCAGCTAGGTGACACAGTGGATAGAAGGCTGGCCCTGGAGTCAAGAAGACCTGAATTCAAATCCAGCCGCAGACACTAATTAGCTGTGTGACCCTGAGCTAGTCACTTAACCCTGTTTGCCTCAGTTTCCTTATCTTTAAAATGAGCTGGAGAAGAAAATGGCAAACCATGTCAGTAACTTTGCCAAGAAAATCCCAATTGGGGTCATGAGGAGTCAGACACAACTGAAATGACTGAACAAGAACAATAAGAGAAGAAAAAATTATTAAATGCATGAAGACAGGGACAACGAGACAAAACGATGCCCGTTTACTGACATCATTATGATCTTCTCAGGGGTCAATGTAATCTACCCGCCAACACACACAGAGGAACTATAAGAATATGACGACAAAACACTATTTACAGAAATAAAGACAAACCTTAATAAGTGGAGAGGTACAATTTGCTCCTGGCTGGGCCATGTCAGTGTAATAAAATAACAATATTACATAAGTCAATTTATTAAACATGATTTATCATTATTATTATTATTATCAGGTATAATTTATTAAACACATAAAAGTTGAAAAGCTAAGTGTGTGCCTAAGAAATCTCCTTCCTTTAAGTGAAGGAATCAAGTTCCCTTTAAGGGAACATTATAACAACTAAGAAGTAATGAGAATGTTACCATTTTAGTTTTTGTTGTTTAGCTGTTTTAGTTGGGCTCTTCATGACCTAATTTAGGGTTTTCTTGGCAAAGACACTGAAGTGGTTTGACATTCCTTCTCCAGCTCATTTTACAGATGAAGAAACTGAGGCAAACAGGGTTAAGTGACTTGTCCAGGGTCATACAAATGGCAAGTGTCTAAGGTCGCATTTGAAGTCAGGAAGATGAGCCCTTCTGACTCCAGGCCCAGCGCTTTACGCATTATGGCGCCACCTAACAGTACCATTTTGCACTGATGTCTTCATCATCATCACCGTCATTGTGAGAAACAACCTATTCTGTGCAAATGCTCTAGTTCTAAGATACAGTTTATTGGCTGGGTTTTCAAAGCAGTGTATATTTGTAAGAGGGGGATTTGGTGTCAGTTCACGAAAGAGTAACTTTCTGAAGTCTAGCCACCAGGTTGTCTTGCTTGGTATTTGGCAGGTGCTAAATTTTTGTAGCCTACATTGTTCTGTTGTATAGTTTCTACCCTTTCCTTTCATGATATGCATTGATCACCAAATTCTGGTTCCTTAAGGATAGCACTTCCTTAATATATGATGGCAAAATCCTTCTGTTTCCATAAACAAATCCCTATGACTTGGCTATTTGTTTAACAGTGCTTTATTGAGATATTGTTGGCTGATTTCATGCAGATGTGACCCAGAGAGGACCCTTTGATTCCTCTATTGGGGTATTAGCCATTTCACAAACACAATTCAGAGGTAAACCACTTTCAGTTGCATTTAACAAATCTAATGGTACATTTCTGTTATCAGCCTTTATTACCGCTCAATGAAGTAAAGACTGCTTGACCCCAAAACATTTCTGTCTGTTTTTGGCCTGTTTATCATGTGCTCTTAGAATATCAATCCTCTTCATACTTTGGGATAATTAAGTTTTAATTTTTTAAACCCACCTTAGGATAACAGGCATTATGTTTGCCAATACTGTAATGTGATTTTGTATAGCTATTTTCCCAATCATTGTGGTCCATTTTATAATTCTAAAAGTGTACAATTTCAGGACAGTTTTGGAAGTAATACATGGAATTGATAAGACTCTTCTTAAAAGCAGTATTAAATGAAAACTCATAGTTTCACATATAATCTACTTTTTTATGCTCTGATATATATGTAGAAATTCTCATAGTTTCTGGAGTTTAAGTTTGAAATAAAACATTTTTAAAAGATTGATATTGTGCAGGGGTTAGTTGCTTTAAACCTGAGCTTCTCATTTGTCATAACTTTTATTGTCTCTGTTATCAGTTATTACTAAGTTTGCTCTATAAGATTATCTTCATCATAGTCAATGTTTTTTGCATTTACCAGTTAAAATATACAAAGTGTTCTTTTACAGAAAATTCATGGTTCCCTACATTACAGAGCTCACATATAACATATGGCTTATAGTCTGGATTACAAGGCCATATGAATTAAGGAATCTTCATGACCTTGTGACAGCAGACCACCTAATTTCAGGGGAAGTTCCTAAAGGGAGAAAGCAGTCTCTAAGGTGAATTTAGAAACCTCATGCAATAAAGTGATAGCAAATGTTACATAAGAAATGGTCTAAATCAGGAGTCTGTGCTAACTTTAATGTAGAGATTCAGCTATAGTGTTAAGAAATATGCTTTCCTTTATTGGTTTTAAATTGGGTGAATTTATAGGAGTAATTAGAGGGTGATATTCTTTTTTCAAAAATCTTTGTACAGATATTACATTCAGAAAGGCTTAAAAGCAGCTTAGTCAAAGTCTTTTATAGATGCCACCCTTAAAACTCAAGATCTCTCTGCATCGATAAACAGTGAGGTGATGCTTCTGTCAAATTCACCTTTATGTTTCTTTACTTTATTTCTCCAAAGCACAGCAACCTGTATAAAACTACACAGTGTAAATGATCAAAGGGATTAAGGGCCTATGAACAACTCACAGTAATCCTCACATTTTATAGGAACGAACCAGCGTCCTAGGCTAATCTGATTTCTGAGATCAATCTGCAAACACTGTCTTATGCTTCACTAAGATAAGGGCCAGACTTTAAAACTATGATGAGCTTTGATCACACATGCTGTGCAAATGACATGAATTGATGTGATGTGCAAATGTGCTTGTTAAAGAGTCAAAGCAGCATAATATGTGTTTTAGCATGTGGATGAAAAATGCATTTAAAAGGAAAGATGTTAAAAGAAATGTTGAGTTTCATTTTGGTGGGTTTTTTTTCTCCTCCTCCATAGGCTCTCCCTAAATGCTCAGCAGGGAACAATAGCAAGGGGGTAGATTCTGGGCAACCATTTGAGATCTTATAAAACTTTCTAAAAGGAAACATAAGGTTTGGTCCATGTGTTAAAACGCTGGGGATTCTGGACTGGAATCTACACAGAAGGTAAGTTCCACATGGAACCATGTGCCTTCATAGAGCAAACCAAGGTCAGCTAACCAACTGAGAGCAAGGCATGTTCACAATTTTCTGCACATGAGTAGTCATGTGCTCAATGTTACTATATTTAGAATGGTTGGTTTGTGATTACAATGGTACCAAATATATATGTATATCCAGTTATCACGCCAACATTAGGGGCATGTTTCACAGTCCAGTTCAGCATGGAAGGCTACTTCCTCCTATTCTAATAGATTAATGTGTTTGTGCCCCCCACAACCTCCTACATTATCACTCACTCTGGCCTATTTACTGATTAAGGAGGACCAGAGATTGCTGTTGACACCTTTCCAACTTCCACGCTGGTCACTTGCTCAATGAATTAACACTTTTGGAATGACCCTGATGGTCCCTCCCTGTCCATGACACTAAAAAAATAAATGTGTGTGTGTATACCAACATATATATGTATGTATTATATGTGTGCATCACATACACATATATACATTTGTGTGTGTATTTATATACGTGCACGCACACGCATACACACACACACACACACACACACAGAGTAAAATCTCTACTAAAATTCAACAATGATACCTGCTCTTGGATCCATAGGTAAAGTGTGTGTGTATGTTTGTGTGAGTTCACATGTGTGATGTAGGAAGGATTGGCCCAATATTTGTGGAAAGGGCTTATCACCAGAAGGCTGGATACCAGTTGGTGTTTTTTTTTCTCTATTTGCCACATCAACTTATCTAGGACATCCATTAAACTATGGAAGGTTAGTGACCTATGTCATTGGAAGGAGTGCCCTCAATGGATGAAATTCAAAGATTTCTAAGGTATTGAAGTTCCACTACATTTCCATATTTCACTGACAGTTCCAGAGGCAGCATCCTGCACATAGCTAACAGCTATATCTTTAACACAATAGAAATAAAGTCTAAGCTCAGAGCAGCTAGAAAGAACAGTGGGCTGGTAGCTCTCACGAGAGGAGATACCCACCCCCAAACACTGTTGTGATGCTCAACCAGTCACTAGTCATTGAACTCTCCGGACTGGGATGAATTTATTTGTACAATGAGGGGAACTGGACTCGGTTATCTTCAAGGCCCCATCTAGCTCAACATTTCTATGGTTATGTCATTCCACAAAATTGGGGTGAACTATAGAGCTTTTGTGAGAAGGCAGGGTATAGTATTCTTCCCCGCACTTCCAAATATGGGAGTATGGCCTAGGAGTAGATGAGTGGAGTAAAGAAGTGTCTGTCACTTCAAACTAATATCTCTGTTTAAGTTTTTGAAGCTGAGTTATGCCATCTAAGGTTCAATTTTGGAGGAAGGGAAAGGCTTTGAATATCTTACTTTACAGCAGTAATTATCTATTTAGAAAATTACCATTACTAGAAAAGAAAAAAGAAACAAAGAAAGATAAAAGAAAAAAAGAAAAAAAAAGTTTTAATATAAATATGTTTAATTAAGAGTTAAAAGGAAGTTATCTAAACCGTGAAAGACAGAGCAAAACCTGAGGCTAACAATCTTTTAACCTCCTGAGACAAAGAATTTCTCCTTTCCCCTTTTGATTTTATGTTTCATTTACATTAATGATTTCATTTTTAAAATTCTAAATTTAGTAACCATCTACAAAAACAAATACCTAAACACAAACAAGAAAAAATTTTAAACCACTTAATGAACCTGTAAACTCTATTCCTTATAGTTCATCTTCAAAAATATGTATATTAACATTAACAAGAATAAATAACCTGGCTGTATCCACTGCTAACTTTTTGACATTTTCTTTCATAAATTTTTAAAAATTCTATTGTTGGTGTTCCATTGACATAGTTATAGTAAATATTGGTAGTTGTTTTGGCTTTCCTGTCTTCATCATGCTTTGGTTCACATATCTCCTTTTTATAGTTCACATTTGACATTTCTTATGGTACAATAACATTCAATTACATTCATAGACCACAAGTTATTTAGCAATTTTCCCAACAGAACATTTGCTCTATAGGTCAAGGGCAGTTTCATTTCTGTCTTTGTAGCCTCAGCACCTGGCTCAGTGCCTGGCACGTAGGAGACACAACCAAGGTCTGTTGGCTGATTGTTGTTACATGACTAAGAACCACAGATTTTTCTGTTGGTACCTTCTCAATTTCCATCGTGGCCACAGCAGCATTTTTCCAGTTGTTCTTGTTTTTTTTTTATTATGAATAATTCTATCATGAATATCTTTGTACATGTAGGTTTTCTCCCCAGCTCCTCCTTTTAATAATATCCTCAGGGTATAGTCCTCCCAGTGAGATGCCTGGGTAAAAGGGTATAGTTTCATAGCTCTAATTGTACACTGCATTATTGCTCTCCAAAAGACTGCACCAACTGAAAGAGGACTACCTCTGGGTGTCAGAAGAGCTAGGTTCGAATTCCACATCTGATACTATCTACATTTCCCTGGGTAAAATCACTTACCTTACTAGGCCTCAAAATGAGATGGCTGGACTAGAGGGCCTCTAAGGTACCTGCCGGCCCTGGTTCTATAATCCCCTGGTGCTAACTGAGAGTTCCACTGACAGTACAATATAATAGTGCATCGACTTCTTCACAGCCCCTCCAACAATGAGCTGAATTTTATTATTATAACTGTCTGCAAATTTAATGAGGAAAGGTGACATATAATTGTTTTAATTTGTATTTTTCTGATAATTAGAGAGTTTGGTTTTTCAGGTTGTTATGTATGATCTGACTTGTGCATCTTCTTTTGAACACTGCCTGTTCATATCCTTTGACCATTCTGGCTCCCTTCATTCTATTAGGAATTTTATCTGTCATATATTTACATGGTCATAGAGTCCTAGAGAAAATGAGGAATCTTTCTGGTTGAGGCAGCTTCGCACTTGCAGGGTCATGATATTCTTTAGCTCAGGTATTGCCTTCATTGAACCCAATGAGTCATATGCTTCAACAAACTTAGGGGTTAGCAACATTATTGTGAACAACATTATCAGCATCTTCCTTGAATTACAAGGAGAGAGAAGAGTACTTGTATCAGCTTACTTCCTCTATTAGTCCAACAAAGCTTATCACAGCCTGGTATAAAACACACTTTTTTTTCCTCAGTATTCTCTCAACACAACTAGAAAGGACCCAGAAATCATGGAATCCAATCCAAATGAGAAAACTGAAGTCTAGAGAGGTAAGTGACTGTGGTAACAGGGCTTGATTCAAACTCAATCTTCTGACTACAAATCACATTGTTCTAAGAGCATATCTACATCAGAAGATTGTTTTGAACCTCACCACCTCAATGGGTCCTTGGTGTCACTGGTATAAAGGAATTTAAGGCAATAGGAATAGGAAGAGGGGCTATGTTTTTTGGGTAGAGGGGACACCTTGACTCTGAAATTGTACTATAAGCAATGTGCCCAAGGTCACACAGCTAGTATGTGTCTGAGGCCAGATTTGAACTCAGATCTTCCTGACTCTAGATCCACTGAGCCACCTAGCTGCCATACAATGTATGCATTTATTCAGGAAATGGTTGACAATGGTCATGAATGCACTCTATGGCCATACAGGAAGTACAGTATCACTTGTTCCTATGTTCTGTTCTGGTTGGGAAGTTGCCTGTAAGGGAGGGATTGGGAAGTGTTGGAGGGACCAGGGAGAATTAATGAAAAATACAAATGAGGGCACAGAGTTGGAACATCACCAAGTCCAAGCTTGGCATATAAGAGGGAAAAGGGGAATCCTGATGGGGTACGTTAAGAGAAAAATCTCAGAAGTGTTGACCAACTGCCAGACAATGGTCAAACAACCATGGAGATACAAGACAGCTGCTGGAAGTCTGCAGAGTGCCAACAGCATAAAAGAAGCTTACCTGCCTTAGAATTTCTAGGAGCTGTCATCTTTGCAAGGCCCCATTCAACATTCAGGGCTAAAAGCCTTGGCTGACATTGACAGTGACTCAAGGAAGACAGTAAAGGAATCCTTTCAGAATTAATGCTCATAACTGTGTTACACTAGGCTTTTAATATACATGGTTAGTTGGGGGGGGGGACTGGGAGGTCAGGGTAGTAGAAGGAGGATTAGAAGGACTGGGAATCCTTGCATTACAACCTTGGCTTTTGCCACTATGTGATCTTGGACAAGACACTTCCACCGTCTGGTCCTCAGTTTTCCTATCACTAAAATAAGGCATTTGAATTATATGGTCTCTTAGGTACCTTCCATCTCCATCATTCTAGGCTTTCATCTTTCCACATAACAAGGAGCTATCTTCAAACAGAGTACTCTTGTGAAAGGCCAGACGTTTAAAATCATTATATTCAAACATAACAAAGATGTTTGTTCCACTCTCCAGGAGAGATTATTTGCATGTATGAGTCACACTAATAGTCATATTACTTATATCAATAATTACTTATATTACCAATACCATATTATTAATAACCAACATACTAATAACTGATATATTAGTAATACGAATAACCTAATATTAATTTGCAAAATCACTTTAAGACACAGTCTCTAGAAAAATGTACACAAAAGGTCTAATGTTTGGTTCCAGTAGTACATATGATACAGCTGAACCTCAGCAGTGTTATAGGAGCTATCCGGAGTTGCACACCAGTCAGTGTCATAGTCAGAACTCCAGAGTAGGTCTCTCTGACTCCAAGTATGGTGTGCTCCTTACTTTACACGCTGCATATTAGAAGAATAATATAGTTTGTTTCTATTGAGAAAAACAATTACATTGACAGTAGTGTCCTTAAAAACTCAGTTGGAGACTTTCTGTTTAATGTTCCTCTGCTCTCCAAAAAAACCTACTTTGGGGTTGAAATAAAGGGGGGGAAACAAACAAAGAACAGAAGCCATATTGAAACCTGTTCTTCCTAATGCCCAAGCTGATCACACAGATTTCCAGTGGAGCTACTTGAATTCATCTGAAGATAATGAAAATTGCCCATTCATTTTGCACAGAAACAGCATTACAGTTATTGATTTTTAAAATCTGTGGGTGGCACTGGTATATTCTATTGACTTACATTATGTACTATTTGCAAATGTCCCATACAAAACTGACTTGGTAGGATTATCAAAGGACCACTGTCTTTCCTTATTCGGTGATCTCAAAATCTTTAGGAATAAGTGATAATTTTATATTGACTTAAAGATATATTTGACAAGAACGAATCTAAGAATGAAGACTTTAAAATCTTGATCTCTTAGCATTATGGTAATGTGCTATTAGGACTGGGCATGTCCTAAACTATGGCCTATATAAAGTTACATTAGGTTTTAATACATCTGTGGATCTGTGGAGTTGCAACCGTGTGTTTCTTTCATGGCTGCAAATGACAATCCGGCCATAACTTCTGTTCAGTTCTTATATTCTTCCACAGATACTCCATACAAGATCTGCATGACACAATGTGCCAGAGGTCTTCTTCAACTCTTTTAATATTTTGTTTGTATCAATGGAGCGCCTGAGCAAACGTCAAAACAAGTTAATAATTCAATGGAAAAAAAATCCATCAACCTTTTGATGGTGTACGTTGTGAGGGATGGGAAAGAACACAAAACAAGAAGCCAGGTGACTTAATTTTTCTGAACCAGTTGTAGTATCACATAGTCACAACCTTGAGACCATCTACATGAGCCCAAAATAACTAGGTGACTCACTCAAATAAGAGGCCAATTCAGGAAGCTGTTGGACTGAACTGGTGTGCTAATTTGATGAAAATGGTTAATCAATTTACTCTGTGGAGAGATAACTACTGTTTCACTTTTCTACGTGGAAAGAGATTGTAGTAAAGTTTCCTTATCAGAAATATTATAAAGATTGAAATCCATAAAGCAGTTTAAGATCTGAATAGGGTAACTTGAATGGGAATATTCCAACATAGACTAGAACTTTCAGTTACACATGGACAACAACAATTAGAGTTCACTTCCAATTCAGTGCAGACTACGAAACTGTAACTTGTGTATCTATTTCTTGGATTTGTCTTAAATGCCAAATACATTTAATTTTCTAGGCATTTCTAAGACTAATTTGCAAATTTTGTGCATTGATATACCTGATTATTACATGAATTTTCAAGTGATTTGTAGATTTTAATACTCAGAACACTTCAAGTAAGTACATTTTATAAAAGCCACTTTGAAAATTAGAAAAACAAACTTCTATTTCAGGCTCCTGAAGTGAAATCAGTTTATTTTATGTTCAATTTTTGTACTAAATTTGGATGCTCTGGCTTTTTGAAATCATTCTTCTCATATCTCATACCAGTTATAAGAGGTTGACAAGGAAAATCAGTTAAGAGGGAAGAGAGTGATAATTAAAGTAAATATTATATGAAGATTTTTGCCAAACATCAGAGAAGAGGTCACTCAAAAAAGAAAGAAAAGTAAATACACAGAGGTGACAAGGCACACATATTTCCTCTGTCTGATGAGTGCAAAAAAAATGGTTGTCATTCTAGGGACATTTATTATTTTTGCTCCTCTATCCTCTTCTTCGTTCCTCCCTTGCTAAGCTCCCTCTCAAGAAAAGAGGACAAAGGACTGATGATATAACTGAGAAGAGATAAAAATGCATGCAAGGAATGACCTAAGAAGAAAGGAATAATGGCGATGGGCAAAGAATGCTCAATCTGGAGTCAGAGGACCTCAGTTCAAATCTAGCAGCTTAACTTACTACCTGTGTGTCCTTGGGCAAGTCACTTAATTTGAACCACTTTCCCTCCCTTCCCCTTCCACATCTATGAAATGAGGACTGTACATATTATTTTTATAACGGTTTTCTTTTTCTTTGGGGTAAGAGAAAAGAAAATCTTGTTAATACAAATATGTTTTTTTAATAAAATGAAAAAATGGGACCACATGGCCTCTAAAGTTCCTCCCAGCTTTATAATCTGTGATCCTGTTTAAAAAGAAGATAGCAGAAGGCCTCACAGAAATGATCACAGGACTATAAGATTAGAGTTGGAATGGACCTTAATGTGGTTATCTTGCCCAATCTCCTCAGTTTACTGATGTGGAAAATGAGGTCCAGAGAGGGTATATGATTTACCCAAAGTCACACAGCTCAGCTGTCAAGAAAAAGTCCTGGGATCATTCCCTAAGCCATAGGTGTCAACCTTGAACCCTCTGGGCAACATATTGATTTAGAAAACCACAAATTAATATATCTTTGCTGTATTATATTTTTATTTATTTTGTT
This sequence comes from Trichosurus vulpecula, assembly GCF_011100635.1. Lineage (NCBI taxonomy): Eukaryota > Metazoa > Chordata > Mammalia > Diprotodontia > Phalangeridae > Trichosurus > Trichosurus vulpecula. The sequence goes on along the minus strand of NC_050575.1, from coordinate 292,932,091 downwards.
AAACACTCCCCAATTACATTTTCATCTAGTTCAGTGGCACTGGAGAGTTTTCTGTGTGGCATAGTCCTCACAACCCAGAACTAAGTGGCAAGTGGCAGATGAGAGAGGGCAAGGGGACAATAAAGTTGAATGGTTGAATAAAAGAGCCCGGGGTCTACACTGAAGCTAAATACAGGGCGAAAAGGAGAGAAATAAGACTAGTAAAAGTTAAAAATGAGAAAAGATACACTTGTATATTTTGGGATTTGAATTTGTTCTTAAAGCTTTTTATAAGCTCAACAAATGGCAGTTATTATTTTAGAGCATCAACCGATTTAGTGATTGTTTAGTAGGCCGCTAACATTTTAGTGAGGAGACGTAGGTTTCTCTGATTATTCAGCCTATTTCTTGGATTCATCTTAAATATCAAATAGATTTAATTTTCTAGACATTTCTAAGACTGATTCTCAAGGTGAGCTTGGGCACAGAGGCTCCATCTTGGACCCCAGGGAAAGCATGTGCTGGAAGCCAGAAGCACAGTGTGGGACAAGGGCACTCTAGCATCACCTGGTGGTGACTGTAGCTCTGGTGTTGAGCCACCCCAATCACATAGACAAGGCTTAAAGTTGAGAAAGCCAAAAAAAAAAAAAACCGGGGGCAGGAGCCAAACCTTTGTGAGTTACTTTCGGCAGGTTTACCCACAGTGATCTCACTCATATTGTAGTATTTTCACAGAATCAAAGAATCACAGAGTTAGAAGAAAATCACAAAGACTGTCTAGTCCAACTCATAGCAGAAGCAAGAATCCCCTCTATATCATGCTGGACAACTGACCTTTGCTGCAAGACCTCCAGCAAAGGGGAAATGAGTGTTATGCTGGAGCCAGCACAGAGGGCTCGAGGGCCATTTGTCCAATTTTCAATGTGACCGTTTATACTCGTAAATCAATAAATGCTACAAATCAGGGCTTGACTTGTAGTTTTACTGATCATCTAGAGTAAAGAAAGTGACGGAGAAAATGTTAATAATGCAGATTAAACTTAAAATGTGTTGCGGGTACATTTTTTATCTAGTTGTTAAACATTTACCAGCACACGGGGTGGGATGGGGAGGAGGGAGGAACCTTCCTGAGACAGTTTATTCCAGTTTGGGGTAGTTCTAATCTTTAGGAAATTTGTCTATAGTTTGGGGATAATTAGGTGGCGCAGTGGATATAATACCTGGCCTGAAGTCAGAAAGGCCTGAGTTCAAATCTGGCCTCAGACACTAGCTGTGTGACCCTGAGCAAGTCACTTAACCTCTGTTTGCCTCATTTTCCATTTTATAAATGGGGGTAGTAATAGTTGTGATGAGCAAATAAGATAATAATTATAAAGTGCTCAGCACAGCACTTGGCACAGAGTAAGTTCTATACAAATGTTAGCTATTATCATTATTATTACTATTATTATTATTTTATATCAACCCGAAATTTCTATTCTTTGCTCCCAGTTCTGTCATCTATGCCAAGTAGAAAATGTCTAATCTGTTTTTTCATATGGCAGTGCTTCAAATTCTAATAAGATCGTTATCGCCCAAAGCCTCATTTGGTTCTTACATGCCACAATCTTTAGGCCTGTCACCGTTCCTGGCTGCCTTCTTCTGGACTGCCTCCAACTTATCATCTTTCTAGAACGTCACTCAGAAATGAACTCAATACTTCCCAACATATCGCTCCCAAAATCTGACCAAGTAAGATCTGAAAAATTAATGAATGCTTATTAATGGAATCACAGAACACTGGAAGCTTTAAAAAACTGTAGTGACCATCTTATCCAACCCCCTCATTTTGTAGAAGAAAAAACTAAACCCCGGAGCAGTGGAGTAACTTGCCCAAGATCACACAAATAATAAATAGGAGAAACTGAATATAATTCTATTGTAGGTCATCTGATTCCAAGTCTAATGCTTTTTTCTCACATCAGTAATACTCAACTCCATTTGGTTCTATTTTACAAGTACAACTTTTCTTTTTTTTTCTTTAAAAAGATTACAAAGATAATGTAAGATGTTTAGCATAAGGGGTTAATTTCTTGACAATTAATGGAAAACATTAAAATCCACAGTTTCATCATTTCTACTCTACCAATTAGTGGTAATCAAATAGACCTTAATGACACAACCTTGAATATAAAATATGTCAGTGCTTATTAGTATAAATGGCTTAGATTATGTTGTCTGTGAAAGCTACTATGCTAAGACAGTATCAAATGCAGAAAAAGTACACATATCTAATAAGCTTCCAAAATGCAGTTAACAGAAAACTCTCCTGGCAAGGATGCCTGGAATGTGCTACAAGGAAGAATGATATGAAACACACACAATAATTTGATTCTATGGAGTGGAGCTTCTTTTTGAAATTTCACTGGGGTTTTTTTCCCCCAGAGTAGAAACCTTGACCCCACCCTGCAAATGAAGTAGGAGCAAACACGAAAAAGAAACAAAGATGATGGATGATTGCCATTATCAAGTTGGGAGCCAAACATCTGAAGCTTACAACCAGGTACAATAGCCAAGGCTTCTCTAACACATTTCTAATTACATTTCTTTTTGCCTCTGAGGTGAAAGCACAAAGCAACATGAGACCTCTCTCTAAGCTCTCCGGGGTTGCCCTGAGGGGCTCTTGAAAAATAGAGGAATGTTATTTGATTTGACAATGGAAGTCTAAGTATTATCTTAAGAAAGTATGGCATGTATATCTTCAAGATTGTCTTCAATGCATTGCAACTATATTTGAATTAGAGAAATACATTAGTAGCTAAAATTATTTATTTGTTCTTTCTAATGAATAATAATTTTTAATTTGTTCTAATCAAAAACGTTTTATCCAAGGAAACCAACATGCTTTAAAAACATTCTCTTCTCAAACACCCTCTGAAGCAAGTGCAATTATCCCTCATTTGTAGCTGAGCCAAAATGGAGACTGCAGTGCAGAAACAGTAGAGCCAAGATGGAGACTGGAGTGGAGAAACAATTGTTGGTTTGCTCATATTTTGTGAACCATTGGAAACCCATTTTATTCGTTATGTTTCTGGTCGTAGTTATGAATCTGGTCCTGAATGCTATTTTTACTTAAGAAATAAGAATATATGCCTACATGATAGCCAATACTTAAACAAAACTAAAAATAATGCAGATTCCCAGGTGTTTCTAAGGAGTATCAATCCTAACAAATCTTATACCAGCTGGAAACTTTTCTAGAGACATTATGGTAGTGGCTATCTATCCACACGTGTGTATATGCATACATATATGTGTATGTGTGTGTGTATGTATGTATTTGGTATGTATTTGGTTTCAAGTCCAGCTACTTCTGTAATCCCAGATGCCAGAAACAGCAATGGTAACACCCTACTCAATGTAGATATACTGGTTTTCATTGGATTTCCTATGCTTAGTGTGCCTCTGTCTCCCATTAGCATTTTCAAAGGACCAAATACCTTTCATTCCTTGAAAACCCCTCTACCCATGACCAGAAATACAAAAATCTCAGCGGAGTTAAAAGACCCTGAGAGTGGGTCCTGTCTTGTCCCCATGATAACGATCCCCTGAGAGGAGAGAAAGAGAGAATCTCAGAGGAGGCCAGTTATCCTGAGCAACTACTACCTTTGATGAGTTTGAGCTTGCTGGTCTGTCTGTGGATAGAGAAAAAGAATTGGGGAGCTCTTGCTGAGATGGATTATACCCCAGGATAGAGATAAGGGAGTCTTCCAACTTTCATTTCACTCTCAGTCCACTTTACCACACCGTAAGTATTCCCAGAAGCACATGGCCCTATACAAACATCCCAGCTGTGGAGTTGTAGAGTTTGTGCCCAGAAAAAAAACTTTTTCTGAGGAATCTTGGGAAATGGCTAATCAGACTACCAACACCAGGGGAATCCCTGACACTGACAGATAAAGCCCTGGGCTAATTGCTTCCAGCATGAGACACAGCTGGACATAATCTAGATCTTGACAGGCTAGAACAGTGCACTGAATTTAATGAGATGGAATTTAATGGGGATAAATATAAAGTCTTACACCTGGGTTCAAAATATCAATTTCACAAATATAAGATGGGGGGCGATGCATAGCTAGATAGCAATTTGTCTATAAAAGATGTTGGAAATTTAGTAGACTGCAAACTCAATATGAAACAACATGATACAGCAACCAGGAAAACTAAGGCAACCATCGGTTACACTAAGAGAAGTAGAGATTCCAAGAATAAGGAGGTGGTAGTCCTATTGTACTGCATCCTGCTCATACCACATCTGAAGTACTGTGTTCAGTTTTAAGAAATAAATTGTAGGAAGGACACTAATCATAATCACCAGCATCATCAATAAACATTTATTAAGTGCCTACTATGTGCCAGGTACTATGCTAAAGTATCCAGAGGAAGGCAACTAGGGTGGTGAAAGGTGATGTCATATGAAGTTTGGCTAGGAGAAGTAAAGATGCCCAGCCTAGAAGGCTGGGGGTGGAGGGACATGATATCTCTCAAGTACCTGAAGGGCTGTCAGGGCCAGGAGGAATTCAGTTTTTTTCTGTTTGGATTGAGAAGACAAAACCAGATGCATCAGGTGAATGTTAGAAAGGGAAAAACTTGGGCTTTATATCTGCAAAAGCCTTCCTAAGGATTGGAACCAGCCCCAAGTGAAATGAGCTACTTGGGGGCACACCTGGATCCTCCTCACAGGAGGTTTTCTTTTTACAACTAGACTTGTCATGGCCATTGTAATGAGAAGTGTTTTTTTCTAGGTATTGATATTCCTTCTGACTCGGTGTCTATTCCAGCTGAAGTGTCTGTGTGGCTATGTGTCTTCTCTTTTCTTGGGCCTTTGCCTCTCTCTGACTCTCTCCACTCTTTTTGTTTGTTTGTTTTTGGAGGGGGAAGGCAGGGTAATTGGGGTTAAGTGACTTGCTCAAGGTCACATAGCTACCAAGTGTGTCTCAAGTGTCTAAGGCCAGATTTGAACTCAGGTCCTCCTGACTCCAGGGCTGGTGCTCTACTCAGTGTGCCACCTAGCTGCCCAGACTCTCTCCATTGTGAAAGAGGCTAACTGTAGTTTTATGGCTGTTACTGGTTTATATCCTACTAGGTACTTCTGTTCTGGAGAGCCCCAGAGCTTTCTCCTATCATCTCTGGGACACATCAGAATCGCTGGCATTGGGGGTGAAGTCCCAGGGGTACCATCTGCTAACTAGATGACCTTGGGCCTGTTACTTCTCCTCTCTAGGTTTTAATCTCCTTGTCTATAAAATGGATCAATGATCTTTTAGTTTTCTTCCAGGTTATGATTCTGGGATCTTTCCTAGAGCTTAACCAAAATGCCTCGCCAGGTAAAAGAACAGACCTGCTAAGACATTACCTCTTAGCTCAATATTACTCAGGGAGAGAAGGACTACTGCTCATAGCTTTAGTCACTGGCTATCTTTAAATGGATATTGGTCAAAGGTGACAACCTGTCCATTGTACAGCTCAGTTTACCACTGGAGGAAGCTGTAGGAAAAAGTGTCTTGGGAAGAAGTGGTAGGTCCTTAAAGGTCTTTAACAAGGTCTCCTTCCCACTATTGGTATCATTTTTTGGAAGTGCTGGTTCAACTCCCAACGGTCCCAGGCAGAGCTATGTAGGATCCTTATGTACAAGTGTACACCTGAGAATCCATCTTCCCGTTTTTGAGTGAAACTATTTCTCCTTAGCCTGAATACTTCTCAGGGTTAAGGCTAACAGCATTGATTGACAAGCCACTTCCCCTCACTAAATTTCATCTTCCTCATCTGTAAAATCACGGGGCTAAACTAGATGGTGTTTATGGTCCTTTCTGCCTCCATGATGTTATGACTAAGATTAAGATGGACACTATGATATTCAGCCCTCTGCCATAGTGGTCCCACTTGGATAAGGCTTTACAATGTTCAAAGCACTAAGATGTAGCAATATCTCTTGAGGAAATTTTAACTATTTCTTGATAGTGTGGAATCTGGATTTCTAACGGGTACCACACTCACCTGAGCTCAGCAGGGAGGTATGGCTAATGCCTGCATTAGTGATTTGGATCCTCATGGGGAGTTGCTTTGAGATGCCTTGCTTTGTAAGAATTCTAATTATAACATGAATAGAGTTGTCATTTCAGCATCCCTGTCCCTTGGCTGCTGACAATCATTTGAGGAGAAAGGTGAATCCTTTAAGCTCCAGTAATATCTTCTTTATTTCCAGATTCTTCTAGCTTTATTCACATTCCCTCAATCATGTTCTTACCCTCAGAGCCACCACTTTGAACAAATCCTTCCCCTTTCCCTCTTATCTTAGATTACCGTGACCAAGACTGTTGGCATTCTTCCAAAGGTGTCCAAGTTCTCTACTATAACTGTTAATGAGAGTATTCCCAAACTTAACTGAAAAACTAGTCTTACAAATTAGTGGTGTCAAACTCAAATAGAAATGAGGGCCACTAATTTATATATTAAAGATCCCTGAGGACCACATGTTGAATGAGATTAAAAGTGTAATGCTATGTTTTATTGTATTTTTACTTATTTTCTTAAATATTTCCCAATTACATTTTAATCTCATTCTGGCAGCCCATGGAATTGTTGTTGGTGGCCACGGATTCCACGTTTGACACATCTATGCAAAGCATTGGAGTTTAGGCAACGGGAGACTGAATATCTTGGCAGACTACACTCAATAAATCACATCTGCAGATATCCTTAAAAACAAGGGCACACATTTATAATAATAATAAAATTAACATTCATTGCACTAGGAAAATATTAAATCAAAAACACATTTACTGCTATCAGGTGATTTCTTTGCATAGAGATCTTTAGTTTCAATAAAATGAAAAAAAACTCTAATCAAAATCTAAGAATCAGGATGGAAGTGGACTAAACTTTTTTCAGGAAGAATAACAGAACATATGGACATCTGGCCAGGGGTCAAGGTACTCAAGGCTCTCCCACTAGGCAAGAGGTCAATCACAGATGAAAAAAAAAATTCTAAAAAGCTCCCAGGTTCATTCACTGAATAACAATTATGTATATTATGCACATGTATAAATATAACTATTATATATTGTTATATACATGGAACTATGCTAGGGAATACAACGGCAATAACAAAACAGTCCCTGCCCTAAAGAAGCTTACATTCTACTTTGTGTATGTGTGTTGGGGGAGGGGCACTTGGGGGGGTGGATATGTATGCAGATAAATAAACACAAAGTAATCTGGGGGCTGTGGGAGGAAAACTGAGCACTACCAACACGGGGGACCAGGAAAGGCCTCATCATGTGAGGGGTTGGCACTTGAGCTGAGACTTAAAGGAAAAGAGGGATTCAAAGAAGCAGAGGTGAGTAGGAATCATGTTCTAAACATGGAGGACATCCTGGGCAAACACACGGAAGTGGGATATAGAAAAAGCAAGTAGGGCAGTTTGATAAGAACATAGAATGTGTGAAGGGGAAGAATGTAAAGTAAATCTGAAAAGGCAGGGTGGGGCCGTATTGTGAAGGGCCTTAAATGAAAAATCAATGGTTTGTAGCTTATCCTAAAAGCAACAGGGAGCTACTAAAGATTCTTGAGCAAAACAGTAATGCCATCAGGACTGTGCTTTAAGAAGATGACTTAGGCAGCCGAGTAGAAGCCAGATCGGTTAAGTGAAAAAAAAAAAACAATGGAAGAGGGGAGACTAATTGGCAAGCTACCACAATAATTCAGGTGAGAGGTGATGAGGAAATAGGATGGTGGCCGCCGTGTGAATGGAGAAAAGGGAACGGAGGAATAATGAACAATCCACCAATGGGATATGGGGAATAAGGGGTGAAGAATTTAAAGATGACTCTACCGTTGTAAAATGTATCATAACAACAGCCAGCATTTTTATGGCGCTTTCAGCTTTACAAAATGCCTTACAAACGTAATTTCACCTGATCCTCAAAACAACCCTGGGAAAAAACAGTAGATAACTGTTATTCTCCATCTTATAAATGAGGAAAACAAAGCTGGGGAGAAATTACATAGCTAGTAAGGGTCTGGGGATGGATTTGAACTCAGGTCTGACTGAATCTAAGTCTAGCACTCTTTTCACTGTGCCACTAGCCACTGGTGATAAATGAAAGAATGACTGAAAAGATGATGGTACCTTTGGCAGAAATAGGGAAGTTGGGAGGAACAGCAAATTTAGTGGAAAATAAAATGAGTTTTATTTTGGGCACATTGAGTTCAAAAAGCCTGTAAGTCATCCAGATAGGGCTTGATACATAGATTTATGCATCATCTATGTAGAGATAATTGAAACCATGGACACCAAAGAGGTCACCAAGAGAAAAAGTACACAAAGAGAAGAGATTTCAGGACATAACTCCAGGGTACACCCAGCTAGGTGACAGTGCACAAAATACTGAACTTGGAGTCAAGAAGACCCGAGTTCAAATTCTGCCTCGGACATTTACTTAACTGTGTGACCCTTGGCAAGTCACTTAACCTCTTTCAGACTCCATTTTTCACATGTGTAAAATGAGGACAATGGTAGCATCTCCCTCACAGGGTTGTTGTAAAGAGGAAATGAGATAAAATATGTGAAGCCCTCTGCAAACCTAAAAGCGCAATAAAATTATTAGCTATTATTTTTCAGATTATGATCATCCATATTTATAATGTATGTCTATTAGTTTTATACCCTCTTCATTCTTTGCACTAATATTTATATGACCAAAGTTCTCATTCCTCCTAGTAACTGCAAGTTCAGCCCTTCCAGTTAACAAAAGGTTTTCAGTTCATCTCTTTATGTCTCTACAAATTTGACATTCCTCCCACCATCTCATGATATCAACTCAGTAAAGGAAGAGATAAAATGAAGAAGAGACATATAGGCAAGACTCCCCCCTCTCTCCCAAGCTTTCCCCTAGTTACTTTGTCTGCCTTTTTTTGTATTCTGCTATCACTTTCCATTGCCTCCTTGACTGTGGGATGATAGTGCCCTTTTGCCAATTCTCCCAAGTCTATGTCCATCACGTCTGGGGGCATCTTGTCTCCTTTAAAAAGCAAACTTAGTTGAGACCAAAGAAATGCTCTCCCTTCCCTCCTCCTTGTCCCTCAGCTCTTGGACAGCAATATTTTAATTCTAATCACTTTCTTGAGTATCACTTTCTCGTCCCAGCAACTGGAATGCAAAAAGATATTGGCAGCTTTATAACCATGATGATAAAAATACTGGAAGCAGTCTGGCAATTTTTTCTTCCTTTCTCTTTCTTGTTGCCAATCCATTTCACTTACACATTATGATATGAAGAGGGACAGTGAGAAAATATAAGAGATGATCAGGTTTGGCACCATCCATTCCCTCACACTGTGCAAATGCAATCACCCCTTTAATTGCCTATTCCTGATTGCGTTTAATATGCCTTCCTTCCCTCTATGTAACCATGTTGGGTTTGCAGTAGGCTTGGCCCAGGTTTAGTGTCTGAGAATGAATCTACTTTCAAGCAACTGTGAGGCTTTGATGAGGATGATTTAGCCTAGAGTTCAAGGTCACTGAGACTTATGAGGGCTGAAGGTTATTGATAAACTTTCATCTTTTTGTTGAGGATTTAAAAGCACATGTGATTATTTGTGGGCCACTGTTTAGACACTAGCCAAATGCTGCTTTTGTTATATGTATCACCTACCCGTGTGTGTGTGTGTGTGTGTGTGTGTGTGCATGCGGCAGTGAGAAATAGCCCATATAACACTGGAATAGAAGTTGGGATGACATGGATTCGAACCTGACCTCTGAATCTTACTAGTAACTTATTGAAACCATGAAAACATGAACAAGTTATTTAACCTTTCTGAGACTCAGATAACTCTACGACAAACTATAGACAGGGCTTTAGCATAGGGACTCTCTGTACCAATGAATCTCACAACCTTTCTATCATTTGTCTTAGAGAGTTGTTTGAGTCTCAGAGAGGAGAAAGAATATTTCCACAGTCACACAGCTAGTGAGTTTCAAAGGTTAGATCTGAACCCATGTGAAGTCATTCACCAAATAGTAGTAACAAAAACCTTAATTTCAAAAGTGGCTGGATATCTAGTAAATTAAGGAGTCAGGAGACAAATCCTGGCCTCACCTGACTCTAAGGCTAATGTTCTTTCTACTGCTCCATGTTGCCTCTTAATTTGGATCAGATGGTAGGAACCATTTGGTTGCTGGTATTTGATCATGATTAATGGTTTATACACAAAACCTGGGATTCATTGTAGCACAATTTCTATTTGTATTTTAAAAGATGTTAGTTATCTGTGTATACTAATGGAGGCATCCGGATAGAATGGAGAGAGCAAAAGGCTGAGTCAGAAGACCTTCTAATTCTTTTCTTTGTGGTTTATTAGTTGTATAAATGCTTATCCATTTATTCTCTCAACCATAGCTTCCCCATCTATTATATATGTATATATAGATGTGTGTGTATATATATATGTTTACACGCTTATACATATATATACACTTATACATACACAATATATATATACATATACATACACATACACATAATACACACACACATTTATATATATCAAGGCAATAATACCCTGGAGACACTGGGAAGTAGTGTGGCATAGTAGAGGGCTAGGTTTCGTTTAGACAGGAAGACCTGCGTTCATGTCCTGCCTCAGAGTTACTGGCGATTCATTCAACCCCTCAATGTCCCCAGGCTACTCTCTAAATCTATAAAATGCAAACAGAGGGAGTTTCTACATTGGGAGTTTCTCAAACCAGTGGGTACCTTCTGACCTCACCCTACCCCAACCAAAAAAAAACAACTACTATCATTACCCAACTCACAGGACTTTTATGAGGAAATTTCTTTGTAAATATTATGCAATATACAAAATGTAAGCTATTACTTTTATTATTAAATTTTGCTGTGACTCAAGAAATAAACAGTTCTACTCATGATAATCAGAATAAAAGAAAATTGGCATCTTCTTTTAGCTGTCATTCCCTACCTGGCTGTGTTTCTAATTCTCCTAGGCTTTGCCACCATGACTCTATCTTCTTACCCTACACCAGACCTCTGCTGTGATGGCCCCACTTTCCCATTTGTGAGATCCTTTCGAGGCCTCCATTTTTGGAGTCAGGCTTAAGTGAGCCATGCTTTTCTAAGTGAACTATTTCTGACTCCCAGACTCCAGCACTCTGATTCAGCAGCCTTCTCACCCTGGAGCATCCCTCCTTCATGTCATTTCTCCTCTCTCATTGGTGAGGTTCTTTTCTGGGAACTTCTAACAACCTTCCCCTCATTTTTCAACTCTTTTTTATATGTTACCTTCTTCATTAACATGGAAGCTTCTTTGGGGCTGAGATGGCTTTCTCTTTGTGTTTGTATCCCTAGAGTTTAGCACAGTGCCTGATACCAAGTAATTTCTTAACAAGCACAAGCTGCCTCCCTTTCTTTGCTTGGTGGGAAAGTAGAATGCTACCTGTTAGTAACTGGATTGACATCATAAATTATAAAGACAGTTGGGTAAGTAAGGGGTTAATTCAACTCTTACAGTTCACCCTTCATTCCAAAGTACACATTAACCTTTGAATTAGCTTGGATGTGACTTTTTTCCTTGAACCTTTGAAACTGTTTATTTTCAAGAGGTCAATGTATAGTGTTTTCCCTAATCTCATCTACCATACAATTGAAAATTAAAACTGTCAGAAAACAAGGCATCAGGAAATTAATGCCAGTGAAATTGTTTAAATAATTTCAGAAAACCTAGGAGCACGTGGTTATAAGAAGGAAATAAATATTTTCTGGTGAATTCTCAAACACCAGCTGGGCAGTCTCAATTGGACTAGAACCGTGAGGTCTCCTTCAAGTAACTGTGTTTTCTTCAGTTTGGATACTCTCTCCACAGGCCAAAGTCACACTTCTTTTTACACCTTCACAGAAGCCTTAGAGATTTGTTATAGCCAAAGAATGTCTCACCCTGCTACCAACCTGGTGATGGGCACCTCTAAACTTTGCTAACCACCTCCCTGGACCAAAGTTACAGAGATCTTTGCTGGGCCTATACTAAGAGATTTTCAAGTTTGAGTTTGAGTTCCAGAGCCGGTGCTCTATTTCCCCAGCCTTCAAGAGCTCAAGGTGAGTGACATTCATGTCATGATAAGAAAATGGCCACAGACTTTACGGGAGGGGAGGAGTCTGTCCCAGAAAACAGAAATAATAGCAAGAGGCAAATTAAGGCTTGATGTTGGGAAAATTTCCTAATAATCAGAACGATGCCACACTACAATGGGCTATCTTGGGAAGTAGCAGGTTAGCCTATCTTTAAGTCCTCAAGCTAGATGACTATTTGTTAGCCGTGTTGTAGAGAATATTCTTGTTTAGGTATGGTTTCAGCACTGGGAGTCAAGATGGCAGAGTAACAGCAGGAATTCACCTGAATTCTTGCAAATTCTGCTCCAAATAACTTTCAAATAATGCCTCAAATCAAATTCTGGAGAGGCAGAACCAACAAAATATCAGGGTGAAACATTTTCCATTACAACACAACCTAGGAGGTCAGCAGGAAAGGTCTGTAAGCCCCCTAGCAGACCCTGGAGGCAGCTCCATCAGTGGCAGTAGTAGCTTTGGGAGCCTTCAGGCCACAGATGGTCAGGGGATTGGACATCTAGTCAGAAAGAGATCACAGGGGAGCCTTTCCTAGCCCCGTGTGCAGGGCCCTACTACATTACCCATATATAGCTCCAAGTTGCAGTCCCAGGGCAAAAATGAGCACTCTTGCGGTCACAGTGGAACAGAGTCCCTCATCACAGTTCCAGGATGGAGAAGAGTGCTTGAAGTTGCTCGCAAAAGAGCAGGGGACTGAGTTACACTTTCAGGGCCATAAGGAAAGAGAGTACTTGCTGCCTTAGGGGAGCAGGTGCCCTGGTCACAGTTCCAGAGTGGAGAAGCAGTGACCACACCTCTCTTTGATCATATCACCTTTAAAGAACTGAAAACTTAGAGATCACCCAGAATCAGCTCTGAAAACAGCTGCACAAACACACACACACAACCTGAAACTTAGGACAGTACCACCTACACTCCAGAAGCCAAGCTCAATTTTAACATAAAGTTAAAAATCAAGAAATACACTGGGAAAATGAGCAAACAACAACAAAAAAAGAACCTGACTCTAGAAAGTTACTATAGTGACAAAGAAGATCAAGACACAAACTCAGAAGACAATGAAGTGAAAACAGCTACAAGCAAAGCCTCAAAGAAAAAATGTGGATTAGACACAAGCCCAAAAAGAATTACTGGGAAAAGCTGAAAATGATTTTAAAAATCAAATAAGATATGTGGAGGAAAAATCGGGGGAAGAAATGAGAGTGATGCAAGAAGATTATAAAAAGAGAAGCAACAGCTTGGTAAAAAAAAAAAAAAAAGTGCACACATGCGCACACAGACACACACCCTCAAGAAAATAACACCTTAAAAAAACAGAACTAGCCAAATGGTAAAAGAGGCACAAAAATCCACTGAAGAGAAGCACTACTTAAAAAGCAGAATTGTTAAATGGGAAAAGAGGTACAAAAGCTCACTGAAAATAACTCCTTAAAAATTAGAATTGGGCAAGTGGAAGCTAATGACTTCATGAGACATCAGGACGCAATAAAACAAAATCAAAAGAATGAAAAAATAGGAGAAAATGTAAAATATCTCACTGGAAAAACAACTGACCTGGAAAATAGATCAAAGAGTTTAAGAATTATTAGACTATTTGATAGCCATGATAAAAAAAAAGAGCTTAGACATCATATTTCAAGGAATTATCAAGGAAAACTGCACTGATAGCCTAGAACCAGAGGGTAGAACAGAAATGATCACTGATCACCTCCTAAAAGATCCCAAAATTAAAACTCCCAGGAATACAACAGCCAAACTCCAGAGCTCCAAGGTCAAGGAGAAAATATTACAAGCAGCCAGAAAGCAACCATTCAAATATGATGGAGACACAGTCAGGATCACACAAGATTTAGCAGCTCCCACACTTAAAGGAAGCATAAAAAGATAAACATGATAGAGAAATCATAAGGGATTCAAGAAGGTTAACCTGTTTACATTCCCATATAGGATTCCCATTCTTCCCACTATTATTTAAAAGTGTACTAGAAATGTTAACTATAGCAATAAGAGAAGAAAAATAAATTCAAGGAATTAGAATAGGCAAAAAGGAAATAGAACTATTTCTTTGCGGATGATATGATGATTTACTTAGAGAATCCCAGTGAATCAACTAAAATAACTAGTTGGAATAATTAACAACTACAGCGAAGATGAAGGATATAATATAAATCCACATAAATCATCAGCAATTCTATATAAAACAAAGTCCGGCAGTAAGAGGTAGAAAGAAAAAATCCACTTAAAATAAATGCAGACAACATAAAATACCTGGGAGTCTACTTGCCAAGACAAACCAAGGAACCATATAAACACAGTTACAAATTACTTTTCACACAAATAAAGTCAGATCTAAACAACTGGAGAAATATTATTTGCTCGTGGGTAGGCTGAGCCAATATAATAAAAATGACAATTCCACCTAAATTAATTTATTCAGTACCATACCAATCAAAGTACCCCAAAATTATTTTATGGAGCAAGAAATAAAACAAAACAAAACAAAATTCATCTGATGAACAAAAGGTTAAGAATATCAAAGGAATAAATAAGAGAAAAAATGAGAAGGTAGGTAGCTTAAGCAACGCCAGATCTCAAACTGTATTACAAAGCGGCAATCATCAAAACAATCTGGTATTAGCTAAAAATCCAGTGGTAGATCAGTGGAATAGATTGGGTCCACAATACACAATTGTAAATGACCAAAGTAATCTAGCATTTAATAAATTCCAAGACCCAAGCTTTTAAGACTAGATCTGACTATCTGACAAAAATTGCTGGAAAAACTGGAAATGTGTTTGGCAAAAACTAGGTATAGATGAACATCTCACATTATATACCAAGATAAGGTCAAAATGGGTTCATGATTTAGACATAAAGGATGATGCCATAAGTAAATTAGGAAAGCATATAATATTTTGTTCTATGGATAAGGGAGTAATTTATGACCAAACAAAAGATACAGAACATTATGGGTTGTACAATGGTCAGTTCTGATTATATTATTTTTTCACAAATTAAACTAAAGCAGCCAAGATTAGAAGGAAAGCAGGAAACTTGAAGCAAAAAGAATTTGTAGCAAATTTCTCTGAGAAAGGTCTCTTTTCTCAAATATACAGAGAACTGAATCAAATATATAAGAATATGGGTCATTCTTCAATTGAGTAATGGTCAAAGGATATGGACAGGCAATGTTCAGGAAAGAAATCAAGGCTACCTGTAATCATATGGAAAAAAATGCTCTAAATTACTCTTCATTAGAGAAATGTGAATTAAAACACCTCTGAAGTACCATCTCACACCTATCAGATTGGCCAATATGACAGAAAAGGAAAGTGACAAATGTTGGAGGAGATATGGAAAAATTGGTGGAATTGTGAATTGAGCCAATCATTCTGGAGAGTTTGGAAGTATGCCCAAAGGACTATAAAACTGTGCATACTCTTGGATCCACTATTAGGTCTGTATACCAAAGAGACCAAAGGAAAAGGAAAAGGACCTACGTGTAAAAAAATATTTATACCATCTCTTTTTGTGGAAGCAAAGAATTTGAAATTGAGAGGAGTGGCTGAATAAGTTGTGGTATATGACTGTGATGAAATACTATTTTGCTACAGAAGAACAGGATGCTTTCAGACAAACTTGGGAAGACTTACATGAACTGATACAAAATAAATTGAACAGAACCAAGAGAACATTGTACGTAGTAACAGCAATATTATAGGATAATCAACTGTGAATGACTAAGCTATTAACAACACAACAATCCTTTCCCAAGGACTTATCATGAAAAATGCTATCCACTTCCAGAGAAAACTGATGGAGTCTGAATGCATATGAAAGCATATTTTTTGCAAAAACTTTATTTTTCCAATTTTGGGGGGTCTTTTTTCTTTTGCAACATGCCTAATATTGAAGTAGGCCCTGTATGACTATACATGTGTAATCTATATCAAATTGCTTGCCTTCTCAAGGAAGAGAGAGGGGAGGTGGGGAGGTAGAGAATTTGGAAATCAAAATTTTAAAAACTGAATGCTAAAAAATGTTTTTACATGTGATTGAGGAAAAATAAAATTAAACCTAAAATAAGTGATCCTTAAGATACTTTTTGGGGCAGCTAGGTGGCACAGTGAGTAGAGCTCTGGCCCTGGAGTCAAGAGGACCTGAGTTCAAATCTAGCCTCAGACACTTGACACACTTACTAGCTGCAAGTCACTTAACCTCAATTGTTTTGCCTTCCCCCCTCCAAAATAAAACAAAACAAATTCAAAAAAAGATACTTTTTGATTCTGAAATTGTATGATTCTCTTTCCCCTATTTATCTCAGTACAGCTTAATAATATGGAAACTGGGTATTAGCCACACAAGTTGCTCCAGAATTGTTCATTCTTGGGGCTTAGCCATGACACCACTAACCTCTCACCCACATCACCAGTTATTTCATACTCTGGCAGAAATGACAATGAGAATTTCTTCAGAAATTGGGACATTTTTTACAATTTTTTCCAGGCCTAAAACTTAATATTGGTTTCAGGTTACATTAGAACTCTTATTCCTAAGAGAAGCTCTGGTAATCCATACAATCACCATACAATCCAATCCAGTCCAATTCAGTGAAGTGATATGTACAAGCAACTGTGAGAATAAGTAAAGTACTGGTCATTTTCAAAGGTGAATTCTTAGTAATTAAAGTTGCATGTGTGTAACAGTTGTGAATTATTCACCTCTCTCAAATTCCTTCATTTTTTCACTGGAAAACCAAGGGTCTGTAAGTTCATGAACTACTCCTTTTTCTTCTTCCCTTGCCCCTTCCTCTCCCCCTCATTTATGCCCATTTTTAAATAAGGCAGAAACATGGAAAAGAGGAAAGAGCTTTGAATTTTTGAATAAGTGGACAAGATTTGAATCCGAGATCTGCCACTTATTATATGTGTGACTCTGGGTAAGTTATGTTCTTTCTCTGGATCTTAGCTTCTACATCCATAAAATGAAAGCAGTTATATAAAATAACTTCTAACCTATGATCTCTAAACCTATCATCCTAAGTACAATGAGCTTGTACTAAGATGACATCATTCTAGAACTGGACAAGACCTTAACATATTATAGTTATCCTTTCCATGTCACAACTTTCCTCACCATGGTTTCAATATGTTGCAGGTTGGCATAAGAAATTAAATGGGAATTTTTAGGGAGTTCTGCAGAAGATGCAGACAACACACAAAGGCCAGCAGCTGACACAGAGTCTATGACCAAATACTTAATCCAAATTTTACAATAAGGTACGGTCAACAACCCATAAAAGAAAAAGAAAAAAATTCAGACTTCTCTAGTACCAAGGGTGGGCCAAAAAATTTTAGGTGGATTCTCTAGATCTTGGAGGCATCACATCCCTAGCCCCCAGCAACGTGGAAGGAGTAACTGTATATGGTACTCATTTATTTGCACTTCTGCTATAGAAATCTTTGTTTCTCTTCACAAAGACTTGTTAATACAATTACATATTCCTTTGAACAAAGAAGGACAAAAGGCTACCTGGGCCAGTGGGAGGTGGATTTATCTCAGCCTCTCATTTAACTGAAGAAGAAACTAAGGCACGTTGAGGGACTCGTTGAAGGTCACACTACTAATTAGTGACAGAGCTAGGACTAGAAGCCCGATGTCCCAACTTCTAGTCTATTGCTGGTTGTCTCACCCTGAAAAAACCCAAGGTCATTATGCCTTCACAGAATAATTGAACACAAATTGTCATCAATTAAACTGTCAAAAGGCCAAACCAGATGAGTTTGAAAGCTATTGCTATCAAAAATTCTTCAGACTCTACGCTTAGCACTGGGAAAGAATTTTATAGATCTATAAGAATGTTTAAAGACATGTTAAAAATATAACATTCTTTTTTGCTACTCCTACAATAAGTATAATTTTATGAGTCCTAGGCCTCATGCTGATGAAATGTCTGTATTTCTCTCTTTTTAAAAAGATAACCTCAACAATTATTCATAACACTCATAATGGTTGTGCACTTTCAATTATATGTTAAAAAATTAAGCTCCTTTTAATTTCACCTTTTCTAAGCCTGAAGGATATTCCTGCTAGTTTGTGCCAGCTGTTACAATTCAGATGAGAAAAGATTATTTTCTTTATTACTTAAAGAGAGATATTAATCAAATGCAGATCTTTGGTGGGGGGGGGAGAGGAGGAATGAGAGCTCATTCACTTATTAAGTTTACATAAAAAATTAAGAGATGATCATAAATTCTGTGTCTACAAGCAGGTTTAAATCTATCCAAAGTGCCTAACACTGAAGTCTTACATCAGTTGTTACTGAAACACTAAATGCTTTTCTTAACCGGCTGACTGCAATCAATTTAACTTTCAGTTGTCTTGTACCCATATGTGCTACTCCTGTTGATGAGACGGTTATTAATAAAGGAATAGATGGCTACGAATTAAAGCAAGCTCTACTTAATCACATTAATCCCGAATATGTTAAAGGCTTCAATTTTCTAAATAATTTTGGGCTTAATGCCTTGGAGATGGGCAGACTGTTCTATTGATGCAGCATCTGGTCCAATTTAAACAGTATTGTGAGGCAGGAATTGTTAGGCCGTTGCAAAAATAAGGCAAACTGACAGTTTTCAGGATGCAACCAAAACTGCTCCAGCAGAGACAAAAGATACTGCAAGATAGTGAAAAAGCCTCAACACAATTACAAGGCAGCCTCCTGCTTTGTAAGTGCAACTCCCCTGTTCAATGAATTGTATGTGATTAGCTTACTCTGACTGAAGGGACGAGTGTTCCATGCACTTAACCATCACTGTGTGTCCAGTCATTGAACACTGAACAGCTGGTGCTGTGAATTCTATTCACTTAACCATTGCTTTGGGTTATCAATTAGAAAGGAACTATTTGAAAAGAAATTTTGGAATCACCGCCACCACTGCCACTTTCCAATTAACCACATTTCCTTGGCTTCAAACACCACCCCTGTCTTCTGCACAGAGCTAGGGGCTGGGAGCGGAGTGACAAGTGTGCCTTGCACTCCACTTCCCAGGCTGCTTTTGACTTGGGACACAGAAATCCGCCTGGTGCTGAGAAAAGCGAGAAACATCAGACAAGCACAGGTGGTGCAAGGTTCTACCTTACCAAGCAGGCACTTAAGTATTTGAAGCAATCAAGGGGATCTGAGAACTGTTTTTCAAGGATGAGGTGTGGATTTGTAAATTCTTTCCATCCAAGACTACGATTGAAGATGAAAGGCCCTTGGATAGGAGAATGGCACAGAACCCTAGGGGTTGTTAAATTCAGTCTCATCATTTTAGAGGAGAGAAAAACGAGGATCGGACAGGCTAGATGACTTGCCTAGAGGTGACATTTAGCAATTATTTAAAAAAATTGTTCAAGTTCATGCAACCATCTAAGTGGTGGTGCTAGGGAGAGGACACTGGTCTTGGGACTTCCAGGCAAGTGCTTGTCCCAATATGTCAATCGATTAATTGATTAATATGCATGGTAGATAATGTGTTCAACTTGGAATCCAAAATACATGGGTTCAAATTGTGACTCTGAACAACTCACATAAACTCTTGTTGCCTCAAGTTTTGCATACGTAAACTGAGGGGTTTGGATGAACTGGCCTCTAAGATCCCGTTCAGCTCTAAATCTACAATCCATAAACATTTATTAAGCACCTACTCTGTGCTGGATACTGCGCAGTACCCAACACCAGCTACTGGGAGCTTATAGTCTATCAAGAGAGACAACATGTACAAACTGTAGATACAAAATGGATACGTGGTGATTTTGGTGGGGAGGGTACTAGCTGCTGGAGGGATACAGAAAGGCCTCATTTAGAAGGTGGCATATGAGCTAAGTCTTGTAGGAGAAAAAGGAAGAGCCTTCCAGACATGGGGAACAGCCATGTAAAGTCAAGGAGATGGGAAACAGTATTGTGTATTCTTCTTGGAATAAAGCGGTATGTAACTTTTAGGAGTTTTGGTCTACATAAAATGTCTGAAATCTCAATTTTTACAGAACAGTCTCAAATTTAATCTTTGTCTCCTGGCTACTTTGGAGTCTTTGGAAAAGTCCCAGATAAGGTCTGGGCTCCTTTCAAGCACTTTAAAGAGAAAACCATACTATTTCTTAAAAGAATGTAAAAGGAAGGAAGGAAGCCAAAAAGCTAAAGGCTGATATCAAAAAGAGAAGGGAGAACTCAACGAGTCACAGTCAATAAACAGAAATGACCAAATTATTTTCTCAGCCAATTCAGCACATATTTATTACATACCTATGATAAACAGACCATTCTGCTCAGCACTGGGAGAGATACGAAGTTTAATGAGACATAATCCTTGTCACCATGGAACTTATGAGATGTCTAATAGATCTAACAGAGATGGCCTCAAATACCCTCTAATAGAAGAGATCTTGGAGAATCACATATTTGTAAGGGACATCAGACACTCAGTCCAACTTCCATATTTTATAGATGAGGAAACTGAGACCCAGAGAGAGGAAATAGTTTGCTGTGTTCACACAGTAAAAAGTAAAAAAAAAAAAGTGGAACTAGCACTTGAGTCCAGGTGTCCAATTCACAACTCAATGTTTTTTGGTTTTTTTTCATATAAACAGTTTCTTTTTTAAAAATTTATATTTCTTAACTCTCCTTTTTTAAAAAGTTGAGTTCTAAATTTTCTCCCTCTCTCCCACCCCTTTCCCACCCACAGAAAAGGCAAACAATATGATATCGATTATACATGTGAAATCTTGCAAAACATATTTCCATATCAGCCATGTTGCCAAAAAATAGAGATAATTATACTTCAATTTGCACTCAGAGTTCATCAGTTCTTTCTCTGGAGGCGGACAGCATTTTTTCATTGTGAGTCTTTTGGAATTGTCTTAGATCATTATATGGATCAGAGGAAAGTCTTTTGGTCATCATTATAACATTCCTGTTACTTGCACAATGATCTCCCAGTTCTTCTCACTTGACTTTGCATCAGTTCATATAGGTCTTCCCATGTTGTATTTTTTTAAACCATAACCCTCGTCATTTCTTAAAGCATAATAGTATTCTATCACGATCATATGCCACACCTTGTTCAGCCATACCCCAATTGATGGGCATTTTCCCACAAATTTCCAATTCTTTGCCACCACAAAAAGAGCTGCTATAAATATTTTTGTACATATAGGTCCTTTTTATCGCTTTGGGGTACAGACTTCATAATGATATTGCTAGGTAAGGGTATACACAGTTTCAGAGCCCTTTGGGCACAGTTCCAGGTTGTTCCTCAGAATGGTTGGACCAGTTTACCATTTCACCAACAGCTCATTAATGTACCAATTTTCCCTCATCCCCTCCAGCATTTGTCATTTCTGATAGGTGGAAGGTGGTACCTCTGAATTGTTTAAATTTGCCTTTCTCTAATCAAGAGTGATTTAGAGTATTTTTTCATATAACTATAGATAGCTTTGATTTCTTCTTCTGAAAACAGCATGTGCATATCCTTTGACCATTTATCATTTTGAATGGCTCTTATTTTTTATAAATTTGGCCCAGTTCCCTATATATTTGAGAAATGAGGCCTTTATCAGAGAAACTTGCTGTAAACATTTTCATATTCCTTCATTGTCTGTGGTACCTTCCAGCAAAAATGTAGTTTCCCTGATTACCTCTTTCAATTAAGTCTAGTTCTGCTTTTGTTTTGTCTGAGGTCATGATTGCCATCCCTGCCCTCTTCACTTCAGCTGAAGCATAATAGATTCTGCTTCAGCCCTTCATCTCAACTCTGTGTGTGTCTTTCTGTCCCAAGTGTGTCTCTTGCACACAGCATATTGTTGAATTCTGGTTTCCAATCCATTCTGCTATATGCTTCTATTCTATGGGTTAGCTCATCCCGTTCATATTCACAGTTATGATTAGAAACTGGGCATATTTCTCCATCTCATTTTCCTCTGTTTATCTTTTTCTATCTTTTTATCCAGTCACTCCACAAAAATCTGTCTTGTTTCTGACCACTGCTTTCCTCAATCTGCCCTCCACTTTATCATCTCAACCCCCATATCTCTTATCTCCTTGTCCACCTATTTCCCTATTGGATAAGATAGATTTCTATACCCAACTGAATATGTGTATATGTGTAAACATGTATGTATATGTGTAAACATGCACACATGTATACATATATACATGTGTGTACATGCATGCATACATATATATTTTTGAACCAATTCCATTGAGAGTAACGTTCAAGCATTGCCTGCCACTATCCCTCCTCCCATTTCCCCTCCACTATAAAAGCTCTTCCTTGCAATCCTCTTTTATGTGGGATGATTTGGTCCATTCTACTTCTCCCCTCCCCCTTCTCCCAGTACATCCCTCTTTCTCACTCCTTCATTTTTTAAAAAAATTTTTGAAGATCATCCCAACACAATGACTCACATTCATGCCCTCTGTCTATGTAACTCCTTCTAACTGCCCTAATAATGACAAGGCTCTTGGGAGTTACATATATCATAATTACATGTAGGAAAGTAGACAGTTTAACCTTATTGAGTCTTTTACGATTATTCTTTCATGTTCACCTTTTTCTGCTTCTCTTGTATCTTATGTCTGAATGTCAAAATTTCTATTCAGCTCTATTCTTTTATCGGGAATGTCTGGAGGTCCTCTATTTCATTAAATATCCAATCTTCCCCCTGAAAGATTATATTCAGCTTTGCTGGCTAGATCATTCTTGGTTGTTATCCTAACTCCTTTGCCTTCTGGAATATCATATTTTAAGCATTCCTATCCTTTAATGTGGAAGTTGTGAAATCCAAAATATTTGAATTTTTTTTCTAGTTGCTTGTAACATTTTTCCCTGACCTTGAAACTCTGGAATTTGGCTATAATATTCCTGGGATGTTTTATTTTGGGATCTCTTTCAGGAGGTGATCAGTGGATTCTTTCAATTTCTATTTTACCCTCTGGTTTTAGAATATAAAGGCAATTTTACTTGATAGTTTTTAGAAATACGATGTGTAGGCTCTTTTTTTGATCACAGGTTTCAGGTAGCCCAATAATTCTTAAATGATCTCTCCTTGACCTATTTTCCTGGTCAGTAGTTTTTTGGATGAGATATTTCAAATGGTCTTCTATTTTTTTTTCATTCTTTTGACAATATTTTATTATTTCCTGATGTCTCATGGAGTCATTGGTTCCACTTGCCCAATTCTAATTTTAAAGGAATTACTTTCTTTAGCGAGCTTTTGTGCCTCTTTTTCCATTTGGCCAAATTTTAAGGAGTTCTTTTCTTCAGTGAATTTTTGTACCTCTTTTACCATTAGGCTAATTTTGTTTTTTTAAATGTTGTTTTCTTCAGTTGTTGTTGTTATTGTGTGTGTGTGCGCGCGCGCACGTGCATGGACACTCACACCTCTTTTACCAGGTTGGCTCTCTTTTCATAACTTTCTTGCATCATTTTCATTTCTTCTCCCTATTTTTCCTCTACATCTCTAATATTTTTAAGCCCTTCTAGAATTTTTTTTGGGGGGGCGGGGCTTGTGTCCAACTCACATTTTTTTTTTCTTTGAAGCTTTGCTTGTAGCTGTTTTGACTCTGTTTTCTTCAGAGCTTGTGTTTTGATCTTCCCTGTCACCATAGAAACTTTTTACAGTCAGGTTCTTTTTTTGTTGTTTGCTCATTTTTTTCAGCCTATTTCTTTTAACTTTGTGTTAAAGTTGAGCTCTGCTTGCCAGGGGGTGGGAAGGACTATCCCAATCTTTAGACTTTCTTGTGCTACTATTTCTATTTTCAGAGCTAGTTCTGGGGGTCTGCAAGTTTTCCATGCTTTCAAAGTGGTATGATCCATGGAGAGATGTGGTCACTACTCTCTTGGTCTGAGCTTTGGGCTTTACCCAGGAACGGTCCCTGCTCCCCTGCAGCCACAAACATTATTGCTGCTCTTAGCAGTATTTCTTCTCTTAACCCTGGAACTGTGACCAGGTCCCTTACTTTTCTGCAGCCACAAGTGCCAGTGCTCCTCTTGGCCCTGGAACTGTAATTAGGGCCACTTCTCCCTTGTGAGTGAGCCCAACCACTTCTCTCTGCTCTGGAACTGCAAACCAGAACTGTGTATGGACAACAGAGTTGCAACCAGTGCAAGTACCAGCAAAGGGCCCCCCATGACCTCTGTCTGACCAGTTCTCTGACCCCTTACTACCTCTGGCCTGACAGCTCCCAAAGCTGCTGGTGCTGCTGTCACAGCTGCCTCTAAGGCCCATCACTATGCCTCTGCCAGGCTCCACGCTGGTATTACAGACCTCTCCTAAGGACCTCCTAAGCGATCATAGGCTGGAAAAATAATGCCCTCTGACCTCTTGTTGGCTCTGCCACCCTAAAATTGGATCTGCGGGACTATTTTAAATTGAGTCATCTTGGCTCCACCCTTCAATGTTCTTTCTACAACAGCACAACATAACCTCTTAAGGGAAAAAATAAAATCTTTCACCAAAATGGGTCTCTGGGCAGTGTCAAGACTGTTGTCAGCCCTCCATGATGTGGGCTTAGGGCTAGGATTTCTGTAAGTTTCTATTTTCCCATGTTTGCGTGGGGTGGTGAGAGATTCATATGTACTCAAGTTCAGAAAAGACTTGGGTTCTAGTCCCAGGTCTGCTGCCTACTAGTTAGTTAGACCTCAAGTAAATCTCTTCACTTCTCTTGGACTCCTCATTTGTCAAATGAGGAGGCTGGATGGTAGAACAACCTCGTAACACCAAAGGTAAGAACTGGGTTACTTAGATGCTCTGTTATAACATCCTTTCTCTCTTGGGCTTAGTTAACCAGAGAGTCTCTTAAAGTCCTTGCTATAACAGTTGAGTTCCCATTCCATCACCAAACCTTCACCTCTCTCAGGGCTGCCATATATACATACATATGCCATATACATGTATTAGAGAGCGGCACAGAGCGATGGGACCCTAAAAAGCTGCTCAAGTCTGCTGCAAGGCCCCTCCCACACTTTGTTTCATATTCTTCCCTTTCCCCAGCACCAACTCTTGATCCTTGGCTGTCCATGGTCCCATACTTTGGCATTCTATCTAGAACTACCCAATGAATGAATGCTTTCCCCGCCTCCCTCTTACCTCCCAACCTCTGAGAAGAACTGACAAAGGAATAAAGTACTCTGAAACAATTTCAATCTCCAGAGAACCTAGAAAGGCCCACTCACCTGTGTCATTGCTTTGACTAACTGTTTCAATGAATTCTACCCTTTTCCCATTATCTGACTACACTGCTAGGTGACAAATTGCATTCTGTGGGAACAATGCCTCTATGTGGAAGAGCTCTATTTACACATGGTCGATAAAAGTAGGAGAGAACCATCTACAACACTTAATAGATGACTATGTACAAAAACACATCAAACACGGTTTGTGTGCTTCCCTCATCTGTTTATGTCAAGTATGTGAGTCTGTTTCACTTCCAGGAAACTAGAACTGAATGTTTAAGAATCTCTCTGTTTCTTGTTCTGTAACAACTCATGAAATCATCTCCAAAGTAAGAGGACTTATAATCTACATCATTGGAAACAGCACCTATTCTGGTAAAACAACAGATCTTTTGAAATACTGAGGTAAAGACACTTTGCAAATATGTCTGGGCTGCAACATACAGTAAGTGTATTTTGCTTTCAATTCAGTTGAGCCCTGGACTCACAACTTATGTGTCATTACCAACTCTTCACTCTTACTATTCTTATGTGTATGTCAAACACTGCTGTTTCTACCTCCATCCAAATCCTTTTTCAATAACCACACATTCTAATTCAAGCCCTTACCACCTCTTCCCTAGACTATTGCAATAGTCAATAGCTTTCTAATTGAGTGGTCTCTCTCCTCTTCCCTGAATTTTCCACATAGTTGCCAAACTGACATTCCTAAAGCACAAAATGTCATCCTGAAAATGTTATCCTCCTCCTTAATAAACACCACTGGCTCCTTCGACCTCCAGGATCAAATACAAACATCTCTGTTTGACATGTAAATCTCCCTTGAAACTTCCCCCCAATCTACCTTTCCAGCCTGGATGTCAATGGATACTGTACTCTAGGCCAATGGGCTTTCTTGCTTTTCCTCACACATTGCACTCTGTTTCCCACCACTGTACCTTTCCACTGACTGCTTCTCAAGCCTGGGCTGCATCACTTCCTCTGCTCTCTCGCCTTCAATGTTCAGCTTAAAGGACACCCTCCACATGAAGCTTTTGCGGATTTCTTTCCCACCTCCAGCTACCAGAATCTTCTCTCTAAAATCACTTTGTATTTATTTTGTACATACACATCTCCCTGTAACTAGATGACCTCTAAGGTCTCTCTGAATATTAACATGATTTAGCATGAAGCATGTCACATGATAGAAACAGTAGAGTTAGACCCCTGGAGTGGGAAAACTGGGTTCGGATACTGTGTCAGGCAATTATTAGCTGTGTGACAATGGACAAGTTCCTTATCCTTTCAAATAAATCAATCAACAAGCATTTATTAGGCACCCACAAAATAAGCATTTATTAAGTACCTACAATAAGCATTTATTAGGCATTGTGTTAAGGGTTTGGGATGTAGACAAAAATGAAATCTCCTCTCTTTACATTCTATTGGTGGGAAACGATATGTATAAGTTGTCAATTCTCCCCCTATTTTATTTTTCATGTCTATATAATTTCTCTCTTCTTACCACCACCACCACAGACCAGACAGCTGGAATACTGTAATGGTTGCCTAATTGAAATCCTCACTTTCAGTCTTTCCATTTTCTAAAGTGTCCTCAATCTAGCTACCAAATGGCTATTTCTAAAGCATAAGGTTAATCATATCACTATTTCAGAGGCATCAGTGGCTCCCCTTTGAGAAGATAAAAGACAAAAACTTATTTTACATTTAAAATTCTTCACAATTTGACCCCAAGCCATCTATCTAAACTTATATAATATTTCTCTTCACTCAACTCATTCCAGCTAAATTGCCCTACCTGTTCCCCTGCACAAGATAAATCTCTTATTTCTGTGCTTTGGCACTGCAATGGTCTTTATCCTCATCTCTGGCCCTTGGAATCCCTACCTCCATTCAAGGCACAGCACAAGCTTTACATGCTCTATAAAGCACTTCCTGATCCTGCCAATGGTTAATGATCTCCCTGAAACATACGAAAATATTTTCCATACATATATAAGTATATGCATGAATATATATATATGTATATACGCACACACAATACACATACATATGTATCTATAACTCATATTTTATATTTATAATGTACATACACATATAGACTTAGACATGTATATAATTATTTTATCTTCATAACATATATAGGCACATATAGATACACATATATACTAGATATGTACAAATTTTATATTCATAATATATTCACATACAATATACATATATACATGTGATGTTTTACATTTGTGTCTATACACGTATGTAAACATGTGGAGAGAGAGTTTTCTTCCAGTAGAGTGTAAAATCCTTGAGGGCAGGCACTTTTAATAAAATCTGCTGAATTAAGCTGAAAATAAAATAACATTCATTGGAGAAATCTTGTTAGAGAAGACCCTTTAAGGCTACATTTTGCTCTACTGAATAAAATGCTATTTTGTAGCCAACAAACAACAAGCACTAGAATTTTGTGGGCTTTGTATTTTACACACTTATGTCACTGTCAAGATGTAGTCTGCTGTAGAATACCCTTTGAGAAAGCCTCCATATTTCCTTATCATATTTTCATCAAGGAAATCTTTAATGCATGTATAAATTATTCTCACAAATATTTTATACAAATAAGAAAGGAGCAAAATGGGTCAACAGTTATTGAGATTTCCTCAGTAGCCTTTGGGGAGTGGTGGCAGCATAAGGTCCACTATTTTTCCCCCATGTGTTCAGTATCTTCCCTGTGCTCATCTCTCTTGAGAATCTATCTTTCAATAGCTTCAAAAAAGTGCTGGATCCAGTATGGACCTCCCCTAAGTATACTTGTTTTGGTCCAGTCACTCTTCCCATCTTTGTTTTCTTCAGTATCAGTTCTACTTCCTTCCTCTGTGCTGTTACTGCCAAAATGTGAAGAACAGATTTCAAATGTGATGGTTACAATGCCACTGGTAGTGAAAGGCTTAGTATAAAAATCTTGATTCATTTTTCCACTTTTTGTCTACTATCTTCCTTCCAATTTTAAAATGACCTCAAAGTTATGCTTCTCAATTTGGTCTAATGACAAGCATTCCATGAATTTATTTTCCTTTTCACCACTTTTTACTGTTTTCTGAGGCCATATGGCTCATAATGTTCTTCCATTTTCCACCATCAGACTTTGGAAATAAGTTTATACCCCAATTGAGTGTGAAAATGATCAATATAAGCATTTATCCTAAATGAATTGAAAACTAGTTTATATCTTCATTGCCCTGGGTTCCAATATCTTATCTTGGCAAGGACAAGTGTTGGTGGATTGATGCAGGTTCTAGGCTCTTTTATCCACATTTTGACAATTAATTTGTAGCAGTTAAATAGGAAAAATACATGTATGTCCTTTGTATGTATCCATTTTCCATTATTTAGTATCAATATTTTTTAAAATGTCATGTCTTCTCAATTTTATTCTTCCTTCTAGTTTGGCATTGTTATTAATCTTTACTATTATCAAGTAAATGGGCAGACTATACAGATAGCTGATTGTAAATGACTCTCACATTGTCTCTTGTATTTTAAGATATAATCCAATTTATTTTTTAAGATGTTACTTGGTGCTTGTCATGTTGGGCATCTCTCAACACTCTTTTCGAAGGAAGTACTAATTAAATATAGACATGAGGTTTCTTGTATAATCTGGTCTATAAGCCTTTGGCCTCTCATTTCTGGGTTCAGAATCATACTTTCCAATGTATTTTTCCAGTGTGTTCCTATGCCCATCTTTGCATCGAAGTCACTTAGCATCAAAGTTGATTTAATTTGAAGAGTTTATCAAATTCTTTATATAATTTCTCAACATCTTCATCCTCTACCACAAATGCTGGTATATGTGGCACTGTTATCTTTATAGGGGCCTTTCTGCTTAGGAGGACTGCAATACAAGATGATCAAGGATCCCATTACATGATATTTCTGGATTTCTTTGATATTACCGGGGTGGGGGGGCAGAGGCAGTGATTACTGTTCTGGTATGGGTTGAACCTCAGACGTTACTTCCAACCCTAAGATTCTATAAGTTTACTATTGTATGTAACTGAAAATGGAGAGTCTGATGCTACAAATTCCTGAATCCTTAACTCCCATCCTAGAGAACAAAAGGTCCCTTCTCTTGACTAAGACTAACCTTTCTGTGCTCTACATATCTACTTCCATTGTTCCTTTATTTTATCCCTCCTCTATCACTATCATGAACAAACTAGTTCCTGCTACATACTTAGGTCAAGAGTGAACAAATGTGTGACTTCTACCTAAGTAGAAATTGGCCAGGTCTCTTTTTGTGGTAAAAGGCATATGCAAAGGCTTTTGATTCAATGTGCATTAAGAAACCATACTTCTTTCAATAATTACACATGTCTACACGTACATATATAAAAATTCATATTCTACCCTACTCAGACCTTGCCAGATCTAACCATTCCAAAAGAGAACTTTGATTTAGATGGTCTTCTTGCTTATATCCTCAGTTTCATTCCACTATTTCTTCATAACACTAATACATACATACTATACTTTTCATTTATCTTATTATGGAAGAAATGGTGCTCCATATTGTATAGAATATCTTGTATAGCCTTCAAGAAACATAATTACATGATTAAACATTGCATCCTCTCCAGGAAATTGAAAGTACTATAATTACAACAAATATGGGGGAAAGCAAACAATGGGTAATCACTGTTGTTGACAAGGTTTTACACTTCAGTCCAGTACTATATTCATCTCCATTAAATAGTGAAGAAATTTGTTCCTTAATCTAAGTAAGTTCACATTAGAAATCAGGAAAATAACAAAACACTGATTGTCCCAAATGACCTTATTATTTCTCTAAATAGTGCAAAAATGGCACAATATATGCAAAATATATTGGAAAAGATTTTAGGTTATGTGCATATCTATGTATAGATATCCATATCAACCTCTACCTTTATTTCTATCTCTATATATCTATCTGGAGAGGTGATCATGGAGTCAAGAAGACCTTTATTCAAATTTTGCATCTTAAAGAGACAAGCTTTGTGAGCCTTAACAAATATCTTAGCCAATCAACATCCACAAAACTTTCTAAAATTATAAGTTGCAGAGCAGTGCTACCAATTTATTTTGGTATAGGAGGTTTCCTAATTGAAAGGTCATAACATCAATGCAATCACACTTCCACATCAAATCTATCTATCTATATATATATATATATATATATATATATATATATAGATAGATAGATAGATAGATAGATACATATTTAGTCATCATATTTTCATCAACAATATCCTCAATACAAGTATAAATTATTCTCACAAATATTTTGTACAAATTTATATATATACACATATATATGTACGCATGTATGAATGTATAGGTATGTATATGTGTGTATGTATGTATGTATGTATATATAAAATCTCAGATACCCTGATGAAAGTGGAATTCAGCAGCAGAAAATTCAAAGAAATAAGGGGAAGGACCAAATAGAAGCTAAAAGTTCATTCAGTATTTAAGCAGAACATAGGACCTTGATCTGGCACAAAGTCTCAAATAAGAAAATGAGTCAGGAGATATGAATAGACAGAAGATAACATTAGACTATGGGTAGAAAGACACCCAAAGGGTAAACACAGAAGAAGAGATTAACTCTACAAAACATACAAACAGAGTCTCAGGGGGAAAAAAGTACTTGGCCATGAGGACTTCAAGAATGCCTAGAAGAAATAAAGAGATACAAATAAAAGTATAAATGAAACAGAAGAGATATTTGAAGGAAGAACAAGTAATTTAAAATACTTTAGAAAACTTCAAGCAATGGCACTATTAAAATGAAACAAAAGAACTTAATGATTCCTAAAAAAAAATAAGAAATATTAGAATAAAAAAAATTGGAAAACAAGAACAACAGGGAAAACAGGTTAAGAGTGTAAGAGTAAGAGTCCCTGAAAACAATGACCAAACAAAAAACTTTGACACGAGATGTCAGGCAATCGTAAACAAAAACTACCCAGATCTATTAGAACCTGAAGGAAAGGGGAAAATAGAAAGAATTCCCTGATCATTTGCTGAATGAAGCCCAAATTGAAAACATTAAGGATGTCCTGGTCAAAATCCAGGGTTTCTAAGTCAAAGAAAAAATAGTGCAAGAAGCCATAAAGAAAGAGTTCAAGTGCCAGAAATAGCAGAGGGAAGCAGGTCTGCAGCCCAGGACAGCCTGGATGGTCTCTGGGAAGGGTCTATTGCATGGGGCTGCGAGCGGAGCATAGCCCAGCATGGGCCACACCAAGACCAACCAGATGGGGAGTCAGGCAAGAGTAGGTCGTAGGTCCATGAATCACTGAGTGGTGGCAGTTACCAGACTTCTCAACCCACAAATGACAAAGACTACAGAGCAGGTTAGTGGGAAAACTTCTGAATGGGGGTAAGAGAAGTGCTGGGTCTGGCCCCAGCCCCAGGGGTGGTGGAGGTGGTGCAGCAGCAGTAGTACTAGGAAGCTCCAGTGGCTGCTTCCAAAGCTCCAGTGTCAGCTGCTTCCAGGGTCCCTGGGCAACGTGGTGGCAGGAATCAAGCAGCAGATCAGAGCAGGAGTGCAGGGAGCACTTTGCTGGCACAGAGACAGGGTTCTCTTGCTTTGCCCTGCTTGGATCTGGGTCTCGGTCCTGGTTGGTGGTACTTGGGGGAGGAGGAGTGCTGGTGTGGCAGAGCTTGTGGTGATGGTGGAGTAGAAGTAGCTCTGAAAATAGCAGTGCAAGGCCCCTAAAGCTTGGGGCAAAGTACTCTCTACTCTACAAGCAGTCATACCTTGACAAAAAGCTTAAGGGTCAAGTAGTTGGCTGGGAACATGAACAGACAGTGCAAAAGGAGTCAAGACTATAGAGTCTTTTTTTGGTGACAAAGAAGATCAAAACATATAGCCAGAAGTCAATGAAGTCAAAGAGCCTAGATCAAAAGCCTCCAAGAAAAATATGAATTGGTCTCAGGCCATGGAAGAGCTCAAAAAGGATTTGGAAAAGCAAGTAAGAGAAGTAGAGGAAAAATTGGGAAGAGAAATGAGAGAGATGCAAGAAAACCATGAAAAACAAGTCAACAACTTGCTAAAGGAGACCCCAAAAAATACTGAAGAAAATGGCACCTTAAAAAAATAGGCTAAGCCACATGGCAAAAGAGCTCCAAAATGCCAATGATGAGAAGAATGTCTTAAAAGGCAGAATTAACCAAATGGAAAAGGAGGTCCAAAAGACCACTGAAGAAAATATCACCTTAAAAATTAGATTGGAGCAAGCAAAAGCTAGTGACTTTCTGAGAAATTCAGAAATTATAAAAGAGAACCAAAGGACTGAAAAAATGGAAGACAATGTGAAATATCTCATTGGAAAAAAACCACTGACCTGGAAAATAGATCCAGGAGAGATAATTTAAAAATTACTGGACTACCTGAAAGCCATGATCAAAAAATAAGCCTAGACATCACCTTTCAAGAAATTATCAAGGAAAACTGCCCTGATATTCTAGAACCAGAGAGTAAAATAGAAATTGAAAAAATCCACCAATTGCCTCTTGAAAAAAATACCAAAAAGAAAACTCCTAGGAATATTGTTGCCAAATTCCAGAGTTCCCAGGTCAAGGAGAAAAATACTGCAAGCAGCCAGAAAGAAACAATTTGAGTATTGTGGAAGCACAATCAGGATAACACAAGATCTAGTGGCTTTTACATTAAGTGATCCAAGGGCTTGAAATATGATATTCTGGAGGTCAAAGAAACTAGGATTAAAACCAAGAATCACCTATCCAGCAAAACTGAGTATAATGCTCCAAGGCAAAATATGGACTTTCAATAAAATAGAGGAGTTTCAAGCTTTCAAGACCAGAGCTGAATAGAAAATTTGACTTTGAAATACAAGAATCAAAAGAAGCATGAAAAGGTAAACAAGAGAAATCATAAGGGACTTACTAAAATTGAACTGTTTTGTTTACATTCCTACATGGAAAGATGATGTTTGTAATTCATGAGATGTTTCTCAGTATGAAGGTAGTTGAAGGGAATATACCTATGTATAGACAGAGGGCACAGGGTGAGTTGCATATGAAGGGATGATATATAAAAAATAAAATAAAAATAAGGGTTGAGAGAGGAATATATTGAGAGAGTGAGAAAGGGAAAAAGGGAGAGATAGAATGGGGTAAATTATCTCACATAAAAGTGGCAAGAAAAAGCAGTTCTGTTGGAAAGGAAGAGGGGGCAGGTGAGGGGGAATAAGTGAATCTTGCTTTCATCAGATTTGACCTGAGGAGAGAATAACATACACACTCAACTGGGTATTTTACCCCACTGGAAAGTAGGGGAAAGGGGATAAGAAAAGGGGAATGATATAAGGGAGGGAAGATAGGGGGAGGAGGTAATCAAAGGCAAAGAATTATGAAAAGGGACAGGGTCAAGGGAGAAAATTGAATAAAGGGGGACAGGATAGGATGGAGGGAAATATAGTTAGTCTTTCACAACATGATTATTGTGGAAGTGTTTTGCCTAATGATACATGTGTGGCCTATGTTGAATTGCTTGCCTTCTTGGGGGGGGGGAGGGAAGAGGGAAGAGAATTTGGAACTCAAAGTTCTAAAAGTGGATGCTCAAAAAAAAAAGTTGTTTTTGCATGCAGCTGGGAAATAAGATATACAGGCAATGGGGTATAGAAATCTATCCTGCCCTACAAGAAAGTAAAGGGAAAGGGGATGTGGGGGGAGTGGGGTGACAGAAAGGAGGGCTGACTGGGGAATGGAGCAACCAGAATATATGCCATCTTGGAGTGGTGGGGGGAGGGTAGAAATGGGGAGAAAATTTGCAACTCAAAATCTTGTGGAAATCAATGTTGAAAACTAAAAATATTAAATAATAAAATATGAAAAAGAAGAAAAAAAAAGTAGGAACAGGTTATGTCAAGTATAAAAAAAGGTGTTTTCAAATCCCAATTAAGACATTAGCTGAGTAATCCTGGGTAAGTCATTTGACTTCTCTGTGCCTTAGCTTCCTCATTTATAAAATGATGCAGTTGGATATAACAGTGGATTGTGTCCTTTCTATCTATAAATCTAATAGCTTACGATAATTTTAGAAAATTTAAATGTGACATATGTTTGGTGATTACTGAATGGGAATATAAATGGATAAGAATATTACCTAGCTAATCATGCCTCTTTACAAAAATTGATCATATGTCAATGCACAAAAATCTCATAAACAAATGCAGAAAAGCTGAAATATTAAACACATCCTTTATTGGCAAGAATTCAATAAAAATTATAATCAATAAATAGCCTCTACAAAAAGGACTCAAATTTAATTGAAGATGAAATAATTTAATCCTAAAGAACTGATGAATCAAAGAACAAAACTTAAAAATAATAATTTTATTTTTAAAAATGAAAAGGAGATACAAAATAAAACATTAAAAATGAAACCAAAGTTGTCCTTAAGGGAAAATTTATATTCTATAAGTACTTTAATTAACAAAAGTGAAATAGAACACATCAATGAAGTTGGCAGGCAACTTAAAAAAAAAGTCCTAGAAAACGAATGATTTACATCCCAGCCCTTGGGCTTTGCTGCCACCTCTTTGTAGCAGTCACTTCCATTTTCTCTTCTGGAGCTCCCTGCTTGCTTCTGGTTCCTCATCTTTAATCTACGACTCTAGCTCATCTCACTTTCCTTATTTACCTCAATATCCTCAATGAACCTCTATCTCCTAGTACTTGTGGCTTTCATTTTTCCTTAGCAGGCCCTGTATTATCTGGGTATGTGCCCTGGGAACAAAAGATTGGGGAAGAGTGTGTTCTTTTTCTCAGCCTCACTTCGGGTCAGTGCAACTCAATAAGGAAGAATTGCTCCAATCTTCTTTTCATATGTGTTAACTAATCTAAATTCCCCAGTGACCCTAGAAATTCTTAATATAGCTATAATACCATATGAAGAGCCAGACAAATGCACCTTATTCTTGAGGAAACACACAAAATAGGCCTCTGAGTGTGAATTAAATTCACAGAAAATATGCACAAATCTTTCTGAAACACGTCCCTGAGTTGGCTGTGCTACTTCCTCTAGAAATTGATATATTCTTTTTATAGCCAATATTAACAAAATTCTATTTATATTCCTTATGAAAATGTGACATTAGAATCAAATTATTAGATGGCAGGTTAAAAATGTATACACATAGAACAGAAAACAAAATTTCTTTCTACTTTTATGCCTTTAAGAAACAAGTACAGGCTTAAGCTAACTTGTCTACATACCCACAGAAGAAGCTTAGGAGTAATATTTACTCATTGAATAGGACCCATAAAGAAGGTCCACAAGTAATTTTAAAGTAGAACACTGACTAATTTAAACCTACCTCCTTCATCTCCAGCATTCTGTGCTCAAAATACTACAAATACAATGGTTTATGTAGTGCTTAACACAACACTTTACCTATCGTTTGTGGAATTGGATCTAAACTCTATGAAGACGTTTGTCCATCTAACTTCGTATATTAGAACCTAGGACAGTTCCTTGCCAAACATTTTTGTGGGGTTGAGGTGGAAGGGAGAAGGGTGAGAGGGTAGGAAGAAAATGAGAGCAATATAATTCCAACTCCATTTTACTTTTTAGCTGCCCCACCCCCTTCTTCCTAATTACCTTTTAAGAGAAGGTAGATTTGAAAACAAAGACAACTGGTTTTTAAACTCTCCCATAATAATCTTGTTTTTCTTTGTTTTATCAAACTTATGATTTCTTTGCAGTAGAACTCGGAATGAGGAATATAAGTACCTCCTCTGGAATTGCAGTCTTAGAGAAATGTCCGGAGCCCTGAGAGGCCAATATGTTTCGGTGACTGGACTTGAATCCAAGCCTATATTAGATAGTATGGTATAATAGTATACTCTCTTACCTTAGTTTAATGAGAATAACTGAATCGATAAACTCCAATAATATTATACCCGTTATACCAGATATAAGCCAGAAAAAAGTTCATCATCTGGTATATGGTATAATATAAACTCCAATAATATTATACCAGTTATACCAGATATATACCAGTTATAATATGATATAACTGAATCAATAAACTCCAATAGTTCCTTATCAACTCCAGGATCAAATGAAAAATGCTCTGTTTGGCATTCAAGTCTTCCATAACCTAGCCTCCTCCTGCCTTTCCAGTTTTCTTACTCTGCACTTCCAGACACATATTCTTTAGTTAGATCAAGTGACACTGGCCTTCTATACGTTCCACAGACAAGACGCTCCCTTCCTAGGCTTGCGGTGTTCTCTCTGGCTGTCCCCAAAGATTGGAATCACTCCCTCCTCCACTGACCTCCTTGGTTTCCTTTAAGTCCCAAATAAAGTCCCACCTTCTACAGGAAGTCTTCCCTAACCCCTCTTAATTCCAGCGCCTTCCTTCCCCTTTTAAAATATTTCCTATTTATCTTGCATATAGCTGTGTGTGTATATGTATGCATGTATATTGTGTGTGTGTATATGTATGTGTATATGCATATGTATATTTGTTTGCATGTTGTCTCCCTCATTAGATTGTAAGCTTGAGGGCTGGGACTATCTTTTGCCTCTTTTTTTACCCCCTGTGCTTAGCATGGTGCCTAGAGGATATGAAGGAGAAACACAAAATTTGGCATATCCTGCTAAGCAGGAGAGACTTTGAGGTAGGGCCTGGTGACAGATTCTGTATGTCAGTCATCTAAGGACCAAGCCAACTACACTTGGAAAGGCTTATCTCCACATAAGAGAGTATGCTATTGTGCATAAGAAATGTTGTAAACAATAAGACTAGAAGCCAAAAGGGTTTTCTGCTTATTCCTCAGTTAACTAGGAAATTAAAATGACCCAGAAAAAAGCATATTCTGGAACATTCTGGTTAACTGGGGTTTTACAAAAGATATTTGTGATAGCTAAAAAGTAAAGTATGTTAGAGACAAACATGCACTTTAGATTCTTTAGACACCAAAATATGTACAAGTACTCTCTCTACAGATGGATAGAGATAGATAGATAGACAGACAGATAGACAGACAGACAGATGTAGATAGACAGATAGATAGATAGATAGATAGATAGATAGCCTCTGAGATCCCTTATAAATGTCTTTTGAATTGATACAGAATCATGTTTGAAAATGCTCATAGATAATACAATGTTTTGTGGATTTAGAAGAATGGAGCATATGCCCTCAACCACAGTAGGAAACAAGTAATTTTCTTTAATTTAATGGGGCAAACAACATAAATTAGAGCTAAATTTCCTAGACAACTCTTGGTACAGGTGCAGTTCAACCAAGCATGAAAGTCATGTTTATAAACCCCTTTAAGCACATGAGCCACCATATTAGAGGGAGCAATCTAGCCTCATGTTATGAATAATCTGCAAATTCAGATCCATGTGGGCTAAAGCCATAAAAATATGTGGCACTGAAGAAAGAGTACAGGGCTGGGAATCAAAAGCTATCCATTCACTAGTGATGTGACCTTGGTCAAACCACACCCTTTTTCTAGTTTTCTCACATACAAAGGGAGGGATTGAATCAACTATTATCAAGGATCTTTTTGGCTTTAACATTTTATGATTCTGCATCATTTCAAAATACGATGTTTTCGTTTAAGGTAAAGTTGCAATTGTCTTCATTTCCTTTTAAAGTGATGTTGTTTTTTGTGTAGTAGTAAAAAACAAGTCATAACAAGTGGGCATCAATTGGGAAATGGATGAACAAATTACAGTATATGAATATTGTGGAACATTACTGTGCTCATAAGAAACAAAACGCATGAGGAATCCAGAGAAGTATGGGAAGACTTAGATGAGCTGATGCAGAAAAAAATAAAGCAGATCCAGAAGACAATAAATACAATAATGTAAATGAAAACAACATTAAAAGACAAGAGAGTTCAAATTCAGTGTAATAATCAACGTTGATTTCAGAGGATTAATATTGGAAAACAGTTTCTTCTCTTCTAAAGAACTACTGTAAAGTATAAGTTAAAAATGTTACATAGGAAGATGGCGGCTGGAAAGCAGGGACTTGCATGAGCTTCCCACCACGTCCCTCCAAAAACCTATAAAAATGGCTCTGAACAAATTCTAGAACTGCAGAACCCACAAAAGAGCAGAGGGAAGCAGGTATCTAGCCCAGGACAGCCTGGATGGTCACTGGATGAGGTCTATTGCGCACGGAGGGAGGGGAGCGGAGCGGAGCTCAGTGTGGGAGGCAGCAGGACCAGCCAGACCAGGAGCCAGGCAGAACAGGCCCTAGCACCCTGAATCAGTGAGCTGTGGCAGTTACCAGACTTCTCAACCCACAAACACCAAAGACAACAGAGAAGGTTAGTGGGGAAAAGCTGCGGGGGACAGAGTTTGTGCTTCGGCCACAGCCCCAGGGGCTGCGGGGGAGGTGCAGCTACAGAACTACAGCTGCAGTTACTTCTCGCTCCAGGCCCACATGGTGGGAGGAATTAAGTGGCGGATCAGAGCCTGCTGAAGATTTGTGTCAGGTCTGGGTTGGTGGTTCTTGAGGAAGGAGGAGTGCTGGGGTGGCAGAGCTGGCTATATAAAAATAGCTCTGAAATCAATGGTGCATCCCCTCAAGCTTGGAACAAAGTAATCTTTACTCTACAAGCAGTCATATCCCGACAAAAACCTCAAGGGTCAAGTAAGTTAGCTGGGAACATGGCCAGGCAGTGAAAACACACCCAGATTCAGTCTCAGACTTTGGAATCTTTCTTTGGTGGCAAAGAAGACCAAAACATATGGCCTGAAGAAGTCAACAAAATCCAAGAGCCTACACCAAAAGCCTCCAAGAAAAACATGAAATGGTCTCAGGCCATGGAAGAGCTCAAAAAGGCGTTGGAAAAGCAAGTTAGAGAAGTAGAGGAAAAATTGGGAAGAGAAATGAGAATGATGCAAGAAAACCATGAAAAACAAGTCAATGACTTGCTAAAGGAGACCCAAAAAAATACAGAAAAAATATTGAATAAAATAACACTTTAAAAAATAGACTGGTGATTTCCGGGGGTGCAGCTAAGAGGGAGGCTGGAAAGCAGGGACTAGCGTGAGCTCCTCACGGAGTCCCTCCAAAAACCTATAAAAAATGTCTCTGAACCAATTCTAGAACTGCAGAATCCACAAAACAGCAGAAGGAAGCTGGGTTCCAGCCCAGGAAAGCCTGGATGGTCTCTGGGTGAGGTCTATCCCACACGGAGCTGGGAGCTGGGAGCGGAGCAGAGCCCAGCGTGAGCGGCACGGACCAATCAGACCAGGAGCTGGGAAGAGTGGGCCCTAGCGCCCTGAATCAGTGAGCTGCGGCAGTTACCAGACTTCTCAACCCACAAACACCAAAGACAGCGGAGAAGGTTAGTGGGAAAAGCTGCAGGAGTGGAAGGAGTTAGAGGTTCGGCCACCGCCCCTGGGGCAGTGGAGGTGGGGCAGCTATAGCTACTGTTGCTTCCAGCCCCAGACCCACCTGGTGGGAGGAATTAAGTGGCAGATCAGAGCAGGAGTGCACAGCCTGCTGAAGATCTAAGCCCAGTCCGGGTTGGGGGTTCTTGGGGAAGGAGGAGTGCTGGTGTGGCAGAGCTGGCGCATCCCCCCCCAAACGTGGAACATAGAACTCTTTAGTTTTCTTTTTTTTGTTGTTTTTTTTTCGGGGGAGGTAGGGAAATTGGGGTTAAGTGACTTGCCCAAGGTCACACAACTAGTATATGTGTTAAATGTATGAGGTCATATTTGAACTCGGATCCTCCTGACTCCAGGGCCAGGACACTGTGCCACATAGCTGCCCCGCATAACTCTTTAGTCTACAAGCAGTCATACCGAACTGAAAAACTCAAGAGTCAAGTTAGTTGGTTGGGAATATGGCAAGGCAGTGAAAACTCACCCAGATTCAGTCTCAGACTTTGGATTCTTTCTTTGGTGACAAAGACGACCAAAACATACAGCCTAAAGAAGTCAACAAAGAGCAAGAACCTACACCAAAAGCCTCCAAGAAAAACACGAACTGGTCCCAGGCCATGGAAGAGCTCAAAAAGGATTTGGAAAAGCAAGTTAGAGAAGTAGAGGAAAAATTGGGAAGAGAAATGTGAAGGATGTGAGAAAACCATGAAAAACAAGTCAATGAGTTGCTAAAGGAGACCCAAAAAATACTGAAAAATACACTGAAGGAAACAACACCTTACAAAATAGACTAACTCAAATGGCAAAAGAGCTCCAAAAAGCTAATGAGGAGAAGAATGCCTTGAAAGGCAGAATTAGCCAAATGGAAAAGGAGGTCCAACGGACCACTGAAGAAAATACTACATTAAAAATGAGACTAGAGCAAGTGGAAGCTAGTGACTTTCTGAGAAATCAAGATATTATAAAACAGAACCAAAGGAATGAAAAAATGGAAGACAATGTCAAATATCTCATTGGAAAAACCACTGACCTAGAAAATAGATACAGGAGAGATAATTTAAAAATTATTGGTCTACCTGAAAGCCATGATCAAAAAAAGAGCCTAGATATCATCTTTCAAGAAATTATCAAGGAGAGTTGCCCTGATATTCTAGAGCCAGATGGTAAAATAGAAATTGAAAGAATCCACAGATCGCCTCCTCAAATGCATCCCAAAAAGAAAACTCCTAGGAACATTGTCGTCAAATTCCAGAGCTCCCAGATCAAGGAGAAAATACTGCAAGCAGCCAGAAAGAAACAATTTGAATACTGTGGAAAAACAATCAGAATAATACAAGATCTAGCAGCTTCCACATCAAGGGACCGAAGGTCTTGGAATATGATATTCCAGAGGTCAATGCAGCTAGGATTAAAACTAAGAATCACCTACCCAGCAAAACTGAGTATCATGTTCCAAGGCAAAATATGGGCTTTCAATAAAATAGAGGACTTTCAAGCTTTCTCAGTGAAAAGACCAGAGCTGAATAGAAAATTTGACTTTCAAACACAAGAATCAAGAGAAGCATGAAAAGGTAAACAAGAAAGAGAAATCATAAGGGACTTACTAAAGTTGAACTGTTTTGTTTACATTCCTACATAGAAAGATGATGTGTATGATTCATGAGACCTCAATATCATAGTAGCTGAAAGGAATATTCGTATATATATACATATATATATGTGTGTGTGTGTGTGTGTGTGTATACATATATATACATATGTGTGTGTCCATGTATGTATGTATGTAGGTAGGTATATATTATATATATACATATACATATATATACACACATACACACAAAGGGCACAGGATGAGTTGAATATGAAGGGATGATATCTAAAAAAATAAGATCAATTTAAGGGATAAGAGAGGAATATATTGAGAGAAGGAGAAAGGGAGAGGCAGAATGGGGTAAATTATCTCGCATAAAAGTGGCAAGAAAAAGTGGTTCTGTAGGAAGAGAAGAGGGGGCAGGTGAGGGGGAATGAGTAAATCTTGCTCTCATTGGATTTGACCTGAGGAGGGAATAACATACACACTCAATTGGGTATCTTACCCCACAGGAAAGAAAGAGGAAGAAAATAAAAAAGGGGGGATGATAGAAGGGAGGGCAGATAGGGGGAGGAGGTAATTAAAAACAAACACTTTCGAAAGGGGACAGGGTCAAGGGAGAAAATTCAATAAAGGGGGATAGGTTAGGAAGGAGCAAAACATAGTTAATCTTTCACAACATGAATATTGTGGAAGGGTTATACATAATGATACACATGTGGCCTATGTTGAATTGCTTGCCTTCTTAGGGAGGGTGGGTGGGGAGGGAAGAGGGGAGAGAATTTGGAACTCAAAGTTTTAAAAACAGACGTTCAAAAACAACAACAACAACATAAAAGGTTTTGCATGCAACTAGGAAATAAGATACACAGGCAATGGGGCATGGAAATTAATCTTGCCCTACAAGAGAAAAAGGGAAAGGGGGATGGGACGGGAGTGGGGTGACAGATGGGAGGGCTGACTGGGGAACGGGGCAACCAGAATATATGCCATCTTGGTGTGGGGGGAGGGTAGAAATCGGGAAAAAATTTGTAATTCAAACTTTTGTGAAAATCAATGCTGAAAACTAAATATATTAAATAAATTTAAAAAATTAAAATCTTACATAGTCTGTCAACTTATATTGCTGTATCAGATGGCTTTATACAACTTTTTTTTTAAATAAGCAAAGGTGTGAAGAGAGGACCATGGGAAGTGATTGTGGTAGAAACACAGAGCTTATCAACAAAAAAAAAATTTTATTGCCTAAGTAAAATGAGAGCTACATAGAGGTATGTATAAACTAGTGACAAAATATTCAAGATTGAATTTCTGTAAAATGTGGAATTAAATATATCTTGAAAAACTTTCAGTGATTTCTGGACGTTTTATATCAATGCATTTGTATCATGAGATAAAATTGGGAACAGATTAATAATTTACAGTAAAAGGCAGCATTGTATCCAAAAGAGAAATTACCCTAAGAATCAAGAGACCCAGGTTTTAGCCATGTCACTAAATATCTTCATGGCAATGGACAAGTTACATAACATCTCTGGGTCTCAGCAGATAGGATTAAGTCCCTTCCAACTCTAATACTCTATGCAAACATTTGGAAGTGCAATTTGAAAATGCTACCACTTATCATATACTCTTAGTTATTAGAAAAGGTGTGATTTCTTCTGTCTAGCATTTGGAAAACATTGGAATTCTAAACTGAAGCCAACACTGTATTTGGAGATGCAGAACAGGTCAAAAAAAAGCCAAAACATTTCAGTCAAATAATTTTCCTGTTATCTGATTATGATATGGTAGCCATCCAATCACCAAGCAATGACTCCTGTCCTTTATCACAGGATCAAGTACGTTTGAGGTTCAGTCTCTCACTTTTCATTAGCTTCTTTTCATCTGCTTAAAATATGCTTAGGACCTAAATGAGCCTTCTCTCAAGCTATTTACGTATTCAGTCGCTCTTCCATCTTTTTCCTCTCCTTCACTGATTACTTCTTGAAAAAGGTATTTACATTTCACATTCCCAAACACACACTATTCACTCTTCCATCCCCTTATGATCTGGATTTCACCCCAACTGTTCTATTAAAACTGC
This sequence comes from Trichosurus vulpecula, assembly GCF_011100635.1. Lineage (NCBI taxonomy): Eukaryota > Metazoa > Chordata > Mammalia > Diprotodontia > Phalangeridae > Trichosurus > Trichosurus vulpecula. The sequence continues at coordinate 292,888,605 of NC_050575.1, read as the reverse complement.
TCTTTCGAAGGTCTCTAATGACTGCCTAATCACCAAATCCAATGCTTGTTTTTCTCTATCTTCTTGATTTCTTTGCAGTATTCAACCTCACTGACCATCCCTTCTGACTGGCTATTCTCTCCTCCCTAGGCTTAGAGACACCAGTGTTGGAAAAAATTCCCTCAAATAAGTACATTCTCTCTTTTACAAAGCCAAATGACTTTTCTGCTGGAATCTGTGTTAAAATTCTGGAAAATAGATTAAAAGTGGTAACTAGACTTAGAAAAAGAAATATTTCAAATTGCTTAGAGTCATTGCCTATATATCCCATGTTCTTCAGGGAACAGTCTAAGTGAAGGAAGATTTTTTTTTATTACTTCAGATAACTGATGTGTATTTTTAGTTTACCTATGACAAGCTGGAAAGGAGAATCCTTGGAGGGTGTGGTCAAAGAGGGACTGAATGATTTTAGGAAAATGATTCTCAAATATATAGCAAAAGTTAGGTGACTCTTGTTTTGTTTGATAAAGCAAAATGTTAACTGAACTTTTACCTTGAGTTCTCTATAAGTTCTAGAGTATTGTAGAACTTTGCATATTATCTGAAAATGCTATAAACAATAACTTCAAAATGACTTGTTAGACTTCCTGAGTCATGCAGTTGCTCCATATTTGGTGCTCTCTCTAAACAAAGATGCTTAGCTTAGAGTAGTCTAAATTAATAAAAATTTATTCCGGCAAGCTTGTGCCTGGAACACAAAATACAAAATTTTGCAGATTTATAAAGGAACCAGAGAAACTGAAACTTGGTCTGATCTAATAATACTTTTCATTTACTTAGTTCTGCTTTTTTTTTTTGTTAAACTACTATCACAAACATTGTTTTATTAGCTCTCCAAACCAACCTTGAGAAGTAGTTATGGCACAGATTATTGCCTACATTATATAGATGAGAAAAAATGAGCTACAGAGGGGTTAAATCAAGTGCCCAAGATCACACAAGGAGTCGGTGAAAGAGATATAACTCTGGTCTTTGGATTCCTAATACCTAACCATGCCCTCTACTACCCCATAGGATTGGTTCGATTCAATTGAATTCAGACGCAAGACAATGTACTAGATGCTGAGCATAGAAAGACAAAAATGCAATGGTGGAAAATCAATATATTATGTAATAATAACTGCCATTTATAAAACACAAAGTTTTACAATGCCCTTTGCCTAGGGGAAGCGGGGAAAGGAATAAGTGCTTACTCATATAGAACTTACTATGCGTCACGTCACGCACTGTGCTAAGTGCTTTACAAATATTATTTCACTTGAACCTTGTAATAACCCTGAGATAGATGTTATTATCCCCATTTTACAGCCGAGGAAAAGGAGGCAGACAGACGCTAAGTGACTTGCCCCAGATCACACAGCTGGCGAGTGCCTGAATCCAGATTCAAACTCACGTCCTCCTGACTCCAGGCTTAGCACCCGGAAGCACTCCTTGCCTCCCCACACTCAGTTCTCTCTGGACCCTCACTCTGCATGAGAATGACATGAATGGCTAATCTAAGTGGTTCAGACCTCCCTCTAAACGGAACCACAACCTTAGAATCTGAACATTGGACGGAACAGCAGCAACTTAACCTGACCTGCACCTGAACAAGAATGACGTCGACGGCTCCCCAAATGAACGGTCTTCCAACCTGTACTTGGAGATCTTGCATGATCGGGACCCTACTCACTCCCGAGGCAGCTTATTCTACGTCGGGTCAGCTCTGATGGCTCACAAAGCCTTACTTATATTGAACCGAAATCTGTCCTTCTGCAGCTTCAAAATGGCAGCCCTCTTCTGCCTTATGAGATCAAGAAGAACAATACTATAGTACTACACTATATATTACTATATAGTATACTGTCTCGTATATTATACTATATTATGTTATATATTAATAATATAATATATCCTCCAATGTATCATATATTATTATTACATACTATATTCTTGTTATTAGATACTATAGTATATATTATTACATACTATAGTCTCTGACATTATTATATACACTGTATTGTTATTATATACTATGCTACATATGTGGCAGCCCTCCAAAAAACTGATGAGATCCCCCAGTTCATTCAACTGATAAGTGACCTTCACAGTGCAGAATCTCCATGCCCCTTGCTCTCTGCTGAGCACCCTCCATGGTGCCGGTGTCTTTCCTAAAACGTAGCCTCAAAAATGAATCTAATTCTCCAGGTACAACTTGACAAAGTACAGCAACATTATCCCATCACTTGTTCTGGACTCTGCTTCTAGAATGTGGCTAAGATAGCTTCGTCTTAATGGGACAAAGCTGGTGTAAGGTAGGCTTGCTTGGCTGTCATATCACACCTTTGACTTATACTGAACTAGTAGTCCACTAAATTATTTCAAGTCCTTTTCTCAAGAATTGCTATCTAGCCACACATTCCTCATTCTCTACACTTCTGCCTAATTTTTTGTATCTGAGAAGAGAAAAAAAACTTTTTATTTTTCAAAACTTTGCTAAGGTGGAAAAATTATTTTATTCAAAATTATAAATGCAAAATAAAAAATACATATAAAATTATTATAAAATTATATAAATTTACAGCTGGAAGTGGTCTGAGAGAGGCTACTGATTGTCTGTATCAGCTGAAGGAAGAGGTTAAGTCAAAAACTATCCCACAATTTTGAGCATGGAAGCTGGAAGAAGGATGACACTTAGAACACAATCTATATAAACAATACAAGCTATACTGAAATAAGTTGAGTGGCAAAAGTTTAGCAACAGGTGCTCAGTGCGGAGCTGCTCTAGACCAAGGTGGAAGTGGCTGGCCGGGAAATCCACGTGGGAGACGGGCTGGGAGAAAGCTGGGCCCAAAACCGGGGGAGATCCCCAGGCCTCCCAACACAGAACGGCAGTCTGTGGTAGCGATGAGAGGCAGCGCAGTGCCACCGGCCGTGAATTACAGTCTCCAGAAGTTTGCAGCCCAAACGTATTAAACGCGGCTTCTTGAACTTCCGGGATGCTTAATGACCAGGTAAACATCTCTAATCCCTCCCCTCCCCACCCAGAGAATCCCTTGGGGAAAAAAAAAAAAAGAACGCTGGAACTGAGCAGAAAGTGATGGGGCTTCAGTGATCAAATAGCAGAAGTTCATTAGTCCCATAGGGGCAGAGTCGGCAGGGGTCAACGCCAGGAGCCCAGACGTAACCTTGCTCCCCCAGGGGAAGTGCCAGACATCAGCTCAAACAACAAACAGCTGAGACCATTGCTGAAAAGCAAGTGCTGAATAACACCCACAGGGAGTGGGACACCAGGGAGCCAGAACCCTCCCCCACACCTCAGGAAACTGAAGGTTGTAATTCTAGACTCACAACCCCTGGAATAAGAAAGCTGGGACAGAAAGCCCTGAGGCCCAAAGGTAGAAATTTGTTGTAAAGCCAGCAAAAGGCAAACCAACATGAAGAAGAACACAAAAGAACCGAGAACAATAGATTCTTTTTATGGAGACAAGCAGGATCAAAATACAAATATGGAAGAGGGAAGTAACAATCCTGTAGATACATCAGATACCTCAAAAGGTAATACGAACTGGTCTCCAGCCCAAAAAGCACTGCTGGAAGAGCTAAAGGAGGATTTTAAAAACCAAATTAGGGAGCTAAAAGAAAATATGAAAAAAAAGATTGGTGAAATGGCTACGGAGATTCAGAATCTAGAGAGAGAAAATCACACCCTAAGAGGCAAAATCAACCAATTGGAAAAGGAGACTCAAAAGCAAAATGAAAACACTAACTCATTAAAAATTAGACTTGAGCAAGTGGAAGCTAATGAATCTATGAGGCACCAAGAAGTAATAAAACAAAACGTAAAGAATGAAAAAATAGAAAAAAATGTGAAATATCTGATTGGCAAAACAACTGACCTGGAAAATAGTTCCAGGAGAGACAATTTGAGAGTTATTGGTCTACCGGAAATCCACAATGAAAAAAAGAGCCTTGACAGTACCTTCGAAGAAATTATCAAAGACAACTGCCCAGAGGTCCTAGAACCAGAGGGCAAAATAGTCATTGAAAGAATTCACCGATCACCCCCTGAAAGAGATCTCAAACTGAAAACACCAAGAAATATTATAGCCAAATTTCAGAGCTATAAACTCAAGGAGAAAATACTGCAAGCAGCCAAAAAGAAGCAATTCAAATATCGGGGAACTACAGTCAGGATCACGCAGGATCTCTCAGCTTCCACATTAAAAGACAGGAGAAATTGGAATATGATATTCCGAAGGGCAAAGGAGCTGGGACTACAACCAAGGATCAACCACCCAGCAAAACTAAGCATACTTTTCCAGGCAAGGCGATGGACATTCAATGAAATAAGGGAATTCCAGACCTTCCTGATGAAAAGGCCAGAACTCAATGGAAAATTTGATCTCCAAATACAAAACTCAAGAGAGACATAAAAAGGTAACCAAGGGGAAAAACCCCACAAACCTTACTAACCAATAAGGGTAGGTTGTTTACATCTTTATGTGGGATTAAATCATCTGATGTATGTTATATATATATATATATATATATATATATATATATATATATATATATACACACACACACACACACACACACACACATACATATATAAGTCATTCTTGGGAATGGTACAGCTATTATGACAATTGAAAGGGATATACATAGGTTGTGAATGCCTGTATAAATTAACTGATAAAGATATAAAATATAAGTAAGAGACATAAAGGGAGGGCTATGAGGGAAGCAGTAAGGAGGTAGTAGAAAAGGGTAAATTACACCAAATGAAGTGGCACAAAAACATATTATAGTAGAGGGAAAGAAGGGAGGGAGAAGAGCAGTATTTGAGCTTTACTGTCATCTGATCTAGTTCAAGAAGGGAATAACATACTCTGATAAGTTTAGAAATCTAACTTGTCCTACGGGAAGAGAGGGTAAGGGGGGAAAAAGGGAGGGGGGAGGGCAGAAGGAAGAGGAGAAGTAGCAAGTGGGTAACGGTAAGATAAGGGAGGGGAATAAAGAGGGAGGGTTAACTGAGGAAAGCGGCAGTCAAAAGCAAAACTTTGTTGAGGAGGAGAAGGGGAAAGGGAGAAAATAAAAGCATAAACAGGGGGAATTAGGATGGAGAAAAAGACACAGATAGAAATCATAACCCTGAATGTGCACGGGATGAACATTCTCACAAAACAGAAGCAGATAGCAGAATGGATTAAAAACCATAATCCTACAATATGCTGTTTACAAGAAACGCATCTGAAACAGGGGGATACACATAGGGTTAAGGTAAAAGGCTGGAGTAAAATACATTGTGCCTCAACTAAAGTAAAAAAAGCAGGTGTAGCAATCCTAATCTCAGACAAAGCAAAAGTAAAGATAGATCTAATTAAAAGAGATAAGGAAGGACATTATATCCTGCTAAAAGGCACCATAAACAATGAAGCAATATCATTGCTTAACATTTATGCACCAAGTGGTAAGGCATACAAATTCTTAGAGGAGAGGTTAAGGGAGTTACAGGAAGAAATAGACAGCAAAACTATAATATTGGGAGACCTCAACCTCCCCCTTTCTGAACTTGATAAATCTAACCTCAAAATAAATAAGAAAAAAGTTAAGGAGGTAAACAGAATTTTAGAAAAGGCACATATGATAGACCTCTGGAGAAAACTGAATGGGGATAAAAGGGAATATACTTTCTTTTCAAAAGTACATGTCACATACTCAAAAATTGACCATGTACTAGGGCATAAAAACCTCACAATCCAGTGTAGAAAAGCAGAAGTAGTCAATGCATTCTTTTCAGATCATGATGCAATAAGAATCATTTTTAATAAAGTACCATGGAAAAATAAGCTAAAAACCAATTGGAAACTAAATAATTTAATTCTAAAGAATGAGTGGGCCAAAGAACAAATCAGAGAAACAATTAATAATTTCATTCAAGAGAATGACAATAATGAAACAACATACCAAAACTTATGGGATGCAGCAAAAGCAGTTCTTAGGGGAAGTTTTATATCCCTAAATGCCTACATGAATAAAATAGGGAAAGAGGAGATCAATGATCTGGGCATACAGCTGAAAAAGCTAGAAAAAGAGCAAATTGAAAACCCCCAATTAAATACCAAATTAGAAATAATGAAAATCAAAGGAGAGATTAATAAAATTGAAACCAAGAAAACTATTGAATTAGTAAATAAAACAAAGAGCTGGTTTTATGAAAAAACCAATAAAATTGATAAACCTTTGGCCAATTTCATTAAAAAAAAAGAAAGAAGAAAATCAAATTACCAGTATCAAAAATGAAAAGGATGAGGTCACCTCTAATGAAGAGGAAATCAAAACAATAATTAGGAATTATTTTGCCCAACTGTATGCCCATAAATTTGACAACCTTAGAGATATGGATGAATATCTACAAAAACATAAACTGCCCAGGCTAACAGAGAAGGAAGTGAAATTTCTTAATAATCCCATATCAGAAAAAGAAATTGAGCATGCCATCAATGAACTCCCTAGGAAAAAATCTCCAGGGCCAGATTGTTTTACATGTGAATTCTATCAAACATTTAAAGAACAACTAATTCCAATACTTTGTAGACTATTTGGGAAAATAGGTGAAGAAGGAGTCCTACCAAATTCTTTTTATGACACAAATATGGTACTAATACCCAAACCAGGTAGAGTCAAAACAGAGAAAGAAAATTATAGACCAATTTTTCTAATGAATATTGATGCAAAAATTTTAAATAAAATATTAGCAAAAAGATTGCAGCAACTCATTACAAGAATAACACACTATGACCAGGTAGGATTTATTCCAGGAATGCAAGGCTGGTTCAATATTAGGAAAACTATTAGCATAATTGACCATATCAACAACAAAACTAGCAGAAACCATATGATCATCTCAATAGACGCAGAAAAAGCCTTTGACAAAGTACAACACCCATTCCTATTAAAAACACTAGAAAGCATAGGAATAAGTGGAACCTTCCTCAAAATTATAAATAGCATCTACCTAAAACCATCAACAAGCATTATTTGTAATGGGGATAAACTAGATGCATTCCCAATAAGATCAGGGGTGAAACAAGGATGTCCATTATCACCCCTATTATTCAATTTGGTACTGGAAACATTAGCTGTAGCAATAAGAGAAGAAAAGGAAATTGAAGGAATTAGAATAGGAAAAGAAGAAACTAAATTATCACTTTTTGCAGATGATATGATGATTTATCTAGAGAATCCTAGAGAATCAAGTAAAAAACTACTTGAAATAATAAACAACTTTAGCAAAGTTGCAGGATATAAAATAAACCCACATAAATCCTCAGCATTCCTATACATTACTGACAAAGCCCAACAGCAAGAGATAGAAAGAGAAATTCCATTCAAAGTTACTGAAGGCACTATAAAATATTTGGGAGTCTATTTGCCAAGACAAACCCAGGGCCTATATGAACATAACTATGAAACAATTTTCACGCGAATAAAATAAGATCTAAATAAATGGAAAAATATCAGTTGCTCAAGGTTAGGCCGAGCTAATATAATAAAAATGACAATTTTACCTAAATTAATCTATCTATTCAATGCCATACCAATCGAATTGCCAAAAAATTATTTTACTGAACTGGACAAAATAATAACAAAATTCATTTGGAAAAACAAGAGGTCTAGAATATCTGGGGTATTAATGAAAAGACATGCTAGAGAAGGTGGCTTAGCCACACCAGATATTAAACTGTCCTACACAGCAGCAGTCATCAAAACTGCCTGGTACTGGTTAAGAAACAGGGGTGTGGATCAGTGGAATAGGATAGGTACACAAGTAGGAGAAATCAACAAGTTTAGCAATCTACTCTTTGATAAACCCAAAGAGGCCAGCTTCTGGGCTAATAATTCACTATTTCACAAAAACTGTTGGGAAAATTGGAAAATGGTAGGGCAAAAACTGGGCATAGACCAATATCTTACACCATATACCAAAATAAAGTCAAAATGGGTTCATGATTTAGGAGTAAAAGCTGATAGTATAAGTAATTTGGGAAAGCAAGGAATAGTTTACTTATCAGATTTATGGAAAAGTAAAGAATTCATGACCCAACAAGAGATGGAGAGCATTACAAAATGCAAAATGGATAATTTTGATTATGACAAATTGAAATGTTTTTGTACAAAAAAAGCCAATGCAACAAAAATTAGGAGGGAAGCAGAAAATTGGGAGAAAATCTTTGCAACTAGTATCTCTGATAAAGGCCTCATTTTTTTTTAATTTAAATTTATTTAACATATTTGGTTTTCAGCATTGATTTTCACAACAGTTTGAATTACAAATTTTCTCCCCATTTCTACCCTCCCCCCCACTCCAAGATGGCTGATATTCTGGTTGCCCTCTTCCCCAGTCAGCCCTCCCCTCTATCACCCCCCTCCCCTCTCATCCCCTTTTCCCTTCCTTTCTTGTAGGGCAAGATAAATTTCTACGCCCCATTGCCTGTGTATCTTATTTTTTAGTTGCATGCAAAAACTTTTTTTTGTTTTTGAACATCTGATTTTAAAACTTTGAGTTCCAAATTTTCTCCCCTCTTCCCTTCCCACCCACTCTCCCTAAGAAGTCGAGCAATTCAACCTAGGCCAGACATGTATCATTATGTATAACCCTTCCCCAATACTCATGTTGTGAAAGGCTAACTACATTTTGCTCCTTCCCAACCCATCCCGCTTTATTGAATTTTCTCCCTTGACCCTGTCCCCTTTCCAAAGTGTTTGTTTTGATTACCTCCACCCCCCATCTGCCCTCCCCTCCATCATCCCCCCCTTTTATTTTTTTTATCTTCCTCCCTCTTCTTTCCTGTGGGGTAAGATACCCAACTGAGTATGTATGGTATTCCCCCTCAGGCCCAATCTGATGGGAGCAAGGTTCACTCATTCCGCCCTCACCTGCCCTCTCCCCTCCTCCCACAGAACTGCTTCCTCTTGCCAACTTTATGTGAGATAATCCACCCATTCTATCTCTCCCTATCTCCCTCTCTCAGTATGTTGCTCTCTCATCCCTTAATTTCATTTCATTTCTTTTAGATATCTTCCCTTCATCTTCAATTCACCCTGTGTCTGCTCTCTCTCTTTTACACATATATATATATATATATATATACACACACACACACATATATATATACATATATACACATATATATACACACATACATATACACATAGATATATACATACACATTCACATATATATATACATAAATATATATATATACATAAACATATATATGCATATTCCCTTCAACTACCCTAATACTGAGGTCTCATGAATCATACTCATCATCTTTCCATGTAGGAATGTAAACAAAACAGTTCAACTTTAGTAAGTCCCTTGCAATTTCCGTTTCTTGATTATCTTTTCATGCTTCTCTTGATTCTTGTGTTTGAAAGTCAAATTTTCTATTCAGTTCTGGTCTTTTCACTGAGAAAGCTTGAAAGTCCTCTATTTCATTGAAAATCCATATTTTGCCTTGGAACATGATACTCAGTTTTGCTGGGTAGGTGATTCTAGGTTTTAATCCTAGCTCCATTGACCTCCAGAATATCCTAGGAGATTTCTTTTTGGGATCTATTTGCGGAGGCGATCGATGGATTCTTTCAATTTCTATTTTGCCCTGTGGCTCTAGAATATCAGGGCAGTTCTCCTTGATAATTTCCTGAAAGATGGTATCTAGGCTCTTTTTTTGATCATGGCTTTCAGGTAGTCCAATAATTTTTAAATTATCTCTCCTGGATCTATTTTCCAGGTCAGTGGTTTTTCCAAGGAGATATTTCACATTGTCTTCCATTTTTTCATTCCTCTGGTTCTGTTTTATAATATCCTGATTTCTCATAAAGTCACTAGCTTCCACTTGCTCCAATCTAATTTTTAAAGTAGTGTTTTCTTCAGTGGTCTTTTGGACCTCCTTTTCCATTTGGCTAATTCTGCCTTTCACGGAATTCTTCTCCTCATTGGCTTTTTGGAGCTCTTTTGCCATTTGAGTTAGTCTATTTTGTAAGGTGTTGTTTTCTTCAGTGTATTTTTCAGTATTTTTTTGGGTCTCCTTTAGCAAGTCATTGACTTGTTTTTCATGGTTTTCTTGCATCCTTCTTATTTCTCTTCCCAATTTTTCCTCTACTTCTCTAACTTGCTTTTCCAAATCCTTTTTGAGTTCTTCTATGGTCTGGGGCCAGTTCATGTTTTTCTTGGAGGCTTTTGTTGTAGGCTCTATGACTTTGTTGTCTTCTTTAGGCTGTATGTTTTGGTCTTCTTTGTCACCAAAGAAAGAATCCAAAGTCTAAGACTGAATCTGGGCGCGTTTTCGCGTCCTGGCCATATTCCCAACCAACTAACTTGACCCTTGAGTTTTTCAGTGGGGTATGACTGCTTGTAGATTACAGAGTTCTATGTTCTGCGTTTGGGGGGGAGGTGCCAGCTCTGTCAGAGCCGCACTCCTCCTTCCCCAAGGACCCCCAGTCCAGACTGGGCTCAGATCTTCGGCAGGCTGTGCACCCCTGCTGTGATCCGCCACTTATTTCCCCCCACCAGGTGGGCCTGGAGCCGGAAGTAACAACAGCTGTAGCTGCCCCACCTCCGCTGCCCCCGGGGCTGGAAGCCGAACCGCGAACTCCTTCCACTCCCGCAGCTTTTCCCACTAACCTTCTCCGCAGTCTTTGGTGTTTGTGGGTCGAGGGGTCTGGTAACTGCCGCAGCTCACATATTCAGGGCGCTAGGGCCCCCTCCGCCCGGCTTCTGGTCTGGATCGTCCACGCCGCTCAGGCTGGGCTCTGCTCCACTCCGTTCCCAGCTCCCAGCTCCCAGCTCCCAGCTCCGTGTGGAATAGGGCTCACCCAGAGACCATCCGGGCTGTCCTGGGCTGGAGCCCTGCTTCCCTCTGCTGTTCTGTGGGTTCTGCCGTTCTAGAATTGGTTCAGAGCCATTTTTATAGGTTTTTGGAGGGACTCGGGTACGGAGCTCACTCTAGTCCGTGCTTACCAGCTGCCATCTTGGCTCCGCCCCCCCTGACCTCCAGAATATCGCATTCCAAGCCCTTCGATCTCTTAATGTAGAAGCTGCCAGATCTTGGATTATTCTGATTATGTTTCCACAATACTCAAATTGTTTCTTCTGGCTGCTTGCAGTATTTTCTCCTTGATCTGGGAGCTCTGGAATTTGGCGACAATATTCCTAGGAGATTTCTTTTTGGGATCTATTTGAGGAGGTGATTGATGGATTCTTTCAATTTGTATTTTGCCCTGTGGCTCTAGAATATCAGGGCAGTTCTCCTTCATAATTTCTTGAAAGATGGTATCTAGGCTCTTTTTTTTGATCATGGCTTTCAGGTAGTCCAATAATTTTTAAATTATCTCTCCTGGATCTATTTTCCAGGTCAGTGGTTTTTCCAATGAGATATTTCACATTGTCTTCCATTTTTTCATTCCTTTGGTTCTATTTTATAATATCTTGATTTCTCATAGAGTCACTAGCTTCCACTTGCTCCAATCTAATTTTTAAAGTAGTATTTTCTTCAGTGGTCCGTTGGACCTCCTTTTCCATTTGGCTAATTCTGCCTTTCAAGGCATTCTTCTCCTCATTGGCTTTTTGGAGCTCTTTTGCCATTTGAGTTAGTCTGTTTTTTAAGGTGTTGTTTTCTTCAGTGTATTTTTCAGTATTTTGGGGGGTCTCCTTTAGCAAGTCATTGACTTGTTTTTCATGGTTTTCTCGCATCCTTCTCATTTCTCTTCCCAATTTTTCCTCTACTTCTCTAACTTGCTTTTCCAAATCCTTTTTGAGTTCTTCTATGGCCTGGGGCCAGTTCATGTTTTTCTTGGACGCTTTTGTTGTAGGCTCTATGACTTTGTTGTCGTCTTTAGGCTGTATGTTTTGGTCTTCTTTGTCACCAAAGAAAGAATCCAAAGTCTGAGACTGAATCTGGGCGCGTTTTCGCTGCCTGGCCATATTCCCAACCAACTAACTTGACCCTTGAGTTTTTCAGTGGGGTATGACTACTTATAGACTAACACGTTCTATGTTCCACGTTTGGGGTGGAGGTGCCAGCTCTGTCAGACCCGCGCTACTCCTTCCCCAAGAACCCCCAGTCCAGACTGGGCTTAGATCTTCAGCAGGCTGTTGCACTCCTGCTCTGATCCACCACTTAATTCCTCCCACCAGGTGGGTGTGGGGCCAGAAGCAGCAGTAACTGTAGCTGCCCCACCTCCGCTGCCCCCGGGGCTGGAAGCCGAACCAAGAACTCCTTCCACTCCTGCAGCTTTTCCCACTAACCTTCTCCGCAGTCTTTGGTGTTTGTGGGTCAAGGGGTCTGTTAACTGCCACAGCTCACATATTCAGGGGGCTAGGGCCCCCTCCGCCCGGCTTCTGGTCTGGATGGTCCACGCCGCTCAGGCTGGGCTCTGCTCCACTCCGTTCCCAGCTCCCAGCTCCGTGTGGAATAGACCTCACCCAGAGACCATCCACGCTGTCCTGGGCTGGATCCCTGCTTCCCTCTGCTGTTCTGTGGGTTCTGCCGTTCTAGAATTGGTTCAGAGCCATTTTTTATAGGTTTTTGGAGGAACTCAGGTATGGAGCTCACTCTAGTCCCTGCTTACCAGCCGCCATCTTGGCTCCGCCCCCTGCTAAAGGCCTCATTTCTAAAATATACAGGGAACTGAGCCAAATATATAGGAATACAAGCCATTCCCCAATTGAGAAATGGTCAAAGGATATGAACAGGCAGTTTTTAGAGGAAGA